>NC_046618.1:28333326-28498326 GCF_900324465.2 Anabas testudineus | reverse complement strand
AGCATCCTGAACTATAAAAAAGCTCTCAATGCAGCTAGATCAACGCATCTCTCCACTCTCATAGAAAACAACAAAAATAACCCTAGATTTGTATTTAATACAGTAGCCAAATTAACTAGAAAGAAAACCACTGCAGATATCTCCACAACAACGTTGTACAGTAGTGAGGACTTCATGAACTTTTTCAATAACAAAATTGTAAATATAAGGCAGAAAATTCAAGCTTTAAAACCAGACAATTTAGTTGACGCAGGTGACGAGCTAACCTCAGCAGATCAGTACCTAGATTACTTTACTCCTCTTGAAGAGAATGAACTAATTTCACTCATCTCTTTCTGCAAAATCTTCAACCTGTACATTAGACCCTATACCGACACACTTTCTATAAAACAGATAGTGCCAGAAATAACAGAACCCCTGCTGACAATCATAAATTCCTCACTCAGCTGTGGGTATGTCCCAAAGTGTTTTAAATTATTAAACCGCTAATCAAAAAACCTGATCTCGACCCCTGTCAGCTGTCCAATTATAGGCCGATATCAAACCTCCCCTTTATCTCAAAGATTCTCGAAAAGATAGTAGCTGGGCAGCTATCCACGTATCTTCATAGAAATAACATACATGAACTCCATCAGTCAGGATTTAGGCCTTATCACAGCACAGAGACGGCACTTGTTAAAGTAGTAAATTACCTCCTATTGGCCTCTGATCACTATGCTTGTGCTACTCAACCTCAGTGCAGCTTTTGACACCATTGACCATAGTATTCTCCTTCACAGACTAGAAAATGTTGTTGGAATTAGGGGAACGGCCCTCTCCTGGCTTAGGTCCTATTTGACTGATCGTTATCAGTATGTAGATCTAAATGGCGATTACTCCACATGCTCTCCAGTGGAGTTTGGTGTTCCACAGGGTTCAGTTTTAGGCCCACTGCTTTTTTCCCCTCTACATGCTTCCTCTGGGCAACATTATCCGTAAACATGGTATTAACTTTCATTGTTATGCTGACGACACACAGTTATATGTTTCATCAAAACCAGATGAGATCAAACAGCTTAATTAAGTTGAGCACTGTGTAAAGGATATATGAGACTGGATGCTAATTAACTTCCTTCTGCTAAATCCTGATAAGACAGAAGTACTAGTTATAGGATCACCTGCAGCTAGAAGCAAGATGTTAGATCACGCTGTAACTCTAGATGGCCTTTCTGTTACATCTAGTGCACCAGTAAAAGACCTTGGTGTGATTCTAGATTCCAATCTTTCATTTGAAGCTCATGTAAATAATATCACCAGGACAGCTTTCTTTCACCTCAGAAATATTGCCAAAATAAGGAATATTTTGTCACTAAATGATGCAGAAAAATTAGTCCATGCTTTCATCACCTCTAGGTTGGACTACTGTAATGCCTTACTGTCTGGCTGTTCAACCAGTTGCATAAACAAGCTTCAGTTAGTTCAGAATGCAGCAGCGAGAGTCCTCACTAGAACCAGAAGATATGAGCACATCACGCCTATCTTATCTACACTTCATTGGCTCCCCGTGAAATTTCGCATTGATTTTAAAATACTATCTTTGACATTTAAAGCATTAAAAGGTCTTGCGCTGTAGTATCTAAGTGAACTGCTAGTGTCTTATGATCCACCACGCCTACTTCGATCAAAGGATGCTGGCTGCCTGTCAGTACCTCATATCATGAAAACTAGAGCTGGGGGCAGAGCCTTTTCTTACAAAGCCCCAAAGTTATGGAATAGCCTTCCAAATAGCGTTCGGGACTCAGACACAGTCTCAGTGTTTAAGTCTAGGCTGAAAACCTATTTATTTAGTCAAGCATTTTGTAAATAGATCTGGGAAGGACTCATGGACGTAGAGCATTATGGTGAACTGGTATGGGAAGTGTTCGGTTGCTCTACATCCCAGGGAGTCCCTGCTGCACTATTCTACATATACATTCTCCTCAAACTTTATCCAACTGAATACAACTAACTGCCATCTCTCTCTTTCTCTACCTCTCCATTTCCCTCTTCCTGAGGGAAATAGACCTCATCTGTAAATCCAAGCCCAGTACATGTCACCTAGATTCCTTACCCACAACTCTGGTCAAATCCTGCCTCTCCTCTGTGCTTCCCCACATATCTGCCATCGTACACTCATCGCTCACCAAACTGCATTCTTGAACACTGTGGCTGTCACAACACTATTGAAAAAACCTGGCCTTGATCCCATTAATTACAATAACCTCCGCCCTATCTCCAACTTACCATTCCTTGCCAAAATGCTTGAAAAAATTTTTGCTTTTCAACTTCACTCTCACCTCAACAACAATTCTCTCTATGAACCTTTCCAGTCCAGTTTTCGTCCATGCCACAGTACAGAAACTGCACTCATAAAAATCACAAATGATCTCCTTATTGCGGCCGACTCTGGTCTACTTTCAATCCTTATCCTCCTTGATCTGAGTGCGGCCTTCGACACCATCTCCCATACAATTCTTCTCAATCGACTAGCCTCAATTGGCATCATTTCCACCCCGCTCGACTGGTTTCATTCTTATCTCTCAGGCCGCACTCAGTTTGTTCGCCTCAAAACCTTTACTTCCCAGCCAACCCTTGTTGCTACCGGTGTGCCCCAGGGTTCTGTCCTGGGGCCCATACTCTTCATCACCTACCTTCTTCCCCTAGGCAATATCTTTCACAAATACAATATACACTTCCATTGCTACGCTGATGACACCCAACTCTACCTCTCTAGTAAGCCAAATTCAATACTCTCTCTCATCTCCCTTATCGACTGCTTAGCTGAAATTAAACTCTGGTTAACCTCAAACTTCCTTAAATTAAACGGTGATAAAACGGAACTCCTCCTTGTCGGCACAAAATCCACACTTTCCAAAGTTGACAGTTTTTCAATGTATCGACAGCTTTCCTGTTTCCCCCACCCCCCAAGTTAAGAGTCTTGGTGTCATCCTCGATAGCTGATTATCATTCCAATTCCACATCAATAACAACACCAGGTCTGCTTCCTTTCATTTACGGAACATTAATCATCTCCGTCCCTCCCTCACCTCCCATACGACTTCTATCCTTGTTCATAGCCTTGTCACCTCTCGAATTAATTATTGAAACTCTCTTCTCTTCGGCCTCCCCACAAAATCACTTCATAAGCTCAAACTGGTCCAAAACTCAGCTGCTTGCATCATCACCAAAACTTCCACGTCCGAACACATCACCCCTAGCCTACAACAACTTCATTGGATCCCCACTTAAATACAGAACAGACTTTAAAGTCCGACCTCCTTCACATTGCCACCTTCTTTCACTCACTCAGATCTTCCTCCGCCATCCACCTCAATGTCCCCCCCTGCCCGTCTTAGCACCATGGGGAGCAGAGCTTAGCCGTTCTGCCACTACTCTTTGGAATTTATTGCCACAGGGCATCCGTAATATTGACTCTCTTCCTATCTTCAAATCCAAACTCAAAACCTACCTGTTTAAGATCGCCTACTCCCTGTAATCTGCATTTGTGCTTGTATAGACTGTTTTTGTCCTGTGTAAATTTATTGTTGATTGTACAGTGTGTACAGTTTTTTTTTAATAAGATTTAGGTGCAGCAAAAGTTGCGAAATAGTTCTATTTTATCATCTGACCTTTTTATAGTGCCTAAATTGTTTCATCTATTGCTATCACACAAAAACAAAAGAAAGAAAATAATGTCAAAATTCACCAGTGCGCACAGAAGATCCAGTATCCCAGCGGAGCTCCCCCCCATAACCCACCAGTAGTCTTCGAGAAGCATGGCGGTGTGTAATACACACAGAAACCTGCTAGCTCAAGAGAGGCAAAGCAGAAACTGGTAACCACCCTTTAGTTTTAGGAAAATGATCCAGGAAGCTGTAACCACCAATGACTTAATGATTTTTTTTACAAATATAATCATAGCTATAAGGAAAAAAATTATCAGATTACCCTGGCAACTGACATGGATGGATCCTCAGATTTTGTTGAAGTAGTTCTAGATACATCATTTGTAAGATTTTGTCCATTGCCGGATCTTGACCCCGAAAAACAAGGAGAATCTTTCGTAAATCTGATTCACCTCATAACTGACAATTTAGAAGACTGATTATTTTATTCTGTTCACTCTTTTAAAATTACAAAGACTAACCAAAGAAAATTTCCTGCTTTCACAATAAAGCATGACTTTTGTTTTACATTGACTAAGCTTTCTGCACTAAAAAAATTATTTCACAAAACTAAAACAAAACTAAAAATAAGCCTTTTTTTTTTTTTAGTTTTTTATTACTTTTCTGTTTCCCATCCAGATCAAGGATAATTAGTATGACGGTTTCATATCAAATGAAATAAATAAACGACATCACTCAAGTGGAATGGACAACAGTGTTGAGATGGCTGATCCACCTGCCAACAGGTGCACTGTCTGAATTGTAGGGCTCAGATGCGACCCAAAGGGAGTGCTTGTTTTGTGGCGGGAAACATCCAGCCAGGCCCTGCAGACCCTGCTTTAGGACCCGACCTTCATGAACGCCAGCGGGCACAAACATCCCACTGAGCCAGGACACCTGAACACAGCGCAACTGAAAAGAGGGACACACACAACCTAAAGGAGAGAGATAGAAACATGCTTACGGTTATTAACAATGCAATACAGTTGCAGCATAATCACTGTAGTGTGACTTTACCTGTGCCTTTAAGTGGAGGAGAAGGTCTTGTGATCCACCTGGTTCATCTTCATGTGGCTGTCGAGGATCTGAAAAATCTCCTGGATGTTTGGGACGTAACCAGATTGAAGCTTTGACCATACAGGGACGTCTGGAGACATAGAGGGAGGTTGTGAGGACAGGTGGATTTGGATCCACGTTTTTGTCATTGTCCACCTGTGGTGGGTCAGTGTCATCAGGGTCATGTCATAAAATTAAGACCAATAACAACTCACCATTTAGAGTGATCTCAAAGGCTCCAGTGGATAAGAAGTGAGTCTCCATCATGTTGCACAGAAAGAAGGCCATGAGACAGGAGAAGATCTATCAACAGGAAACAGTGATGAGTAAAGCAACTGCCATCTCTCTCTTTCTCTACCTCTCTATTTCCCTCTTCCTGTCTCTCTGTCGAGCTACACGTCATTCCACCCTCTGCCCTCTGGACCTGTCTGACTCGTCCTGATGCCCAACTTCTGGCTGGAGATCTCGTCGCTCGGATCCACCGTCTGCCCTATAGGATGTGTTTGGAGACTGGACCCATATGAGGATGGGTTCCCTGTTGAGTCTGGTTCCTCTCAAGGTTTCTTCCTGTTGCCTTCTCAGGGAGTTTTTCCTTGCCACTGTCGCCCTCGCCTTGCTCATCAGGGACAATCTCATTTCATGATTCACACACATTCACTGTTCATGTACTGTTCTTTGGTTGTGTAAAGCTGCTTTGTGACAATGTCAATTGTAAAAAGCGCTCTACAAATAAAATTGAATTGAACTGAACTGAATTAAAGCTGATGCCACAGTAACCAGCTGAAACCTCTGTTGCCATGGTAACAGGTACCTTGTTGTCCTGAGTCCACATCCAGGCTCTGGGTGTTTGGAGGCCAAGGAGGACGAAGGGATTCTGTCCACTGACGATGAGCAAGATCGAGAGGAGTTTCAGGTACGAGATCAAGTTACCTACATATCTAAAGACAATACCGGGTGTCATGTTACATGATAATTACCATTAAGAAGGTTTCAGAGACAAGCAGAGACAAGGTTGTCTTAGGTTGTTTGTGATGAGATAAATCACCTGTTAAAGGAGGTGGGGGGGTAGTTCTCCCCCTCAATGCGGATGTCCGGGTACAGCTGGTTAATGGCTCGAGCGTACTCCTGGAACACTTTGCTGTATCCTCAGGAAATACTAAAACACAGGTAAACAGAAACTATGGACTGAACGCCTCAATTTACCAATGTTTCTGTCACTCAACAACTTGCATGAAATACAAATTGCTGACAACCAAAAATAAATCAAAGCAGTGTCACTGGTCTTATTCTCTTGGTACTGCGAATAAACTTGTGATGTTTACAGTGAATTTTCTCAAGTTTCGTTTTTAGATTTTACAAAGTAAAAGACAACTGAAAACTGATGATGCTGCTTTTCTTTACCTTTTACTTCTATACAATATTACACTAGAAAAGGTGTAATATACATATATATATACATATATATATATATATATATATATATATACATATATATATATAGATATATACATATATATATTAGAGAATATACATATATATATACATATATATAGATATATATATATATACATATATATATAGAACACATATATAATATATACACACATATATATAGATATATACATAGATATATACATATATCTATATATATATACATATATATATAATATATATATATATACAAATAATATATACATATATATTATATATACACATATATATACATATATATAGATACATATACATATACACATATACACATATATACATATACATATATACATATATACATATATACATATACACATATACACATATACACATATATATATACATATATACATATACATATATATATATATACATATATACATATACATATATGTATATGTATATATATATGTGTGTGTGTATATATATATATGTATATGTATATATATGTATATATACATATATGTGTGTGTGTATATATATATATATGTATATATATATGTATGTGTATATATATATATGTATGTGTATATATACATATACATATATACATATACATATATATATACATATATACAAATACATATATATATATGTATATATGTATATATATATATATATATATATACATATATGTGTGTATATATATATATGTGTATATATATATATATGTGTGTGTGTGTGTGTGTGTAGATATATATATATATATATATATATATATATATATATATATACATATATATATACATATATATATATATACACACACACACACACACACACTATATATAGCATAGAGATGGATCAGTTGACTCTGGATTATCTCTTACTTCTGCTGCAAGGTTAGTCTGCTGGGGGACCTCTGCTGATAAACTGAGCTCGTCTCCTCTACCTGTTAAAATGCTACCATTGCAGAGTCCAGTTACTGGTCCTACCAACCTGCAAAATGTTTTTGCTGCTTGTTGTTTGTTTTTTGTTGCCTGCTGTTCTTTTCTCTCTACTCTTTCCACTCACCCTAAACGGTCGAGGCAGATGGCAGCCCACCCTAAGCCTGGTTCTGCTGGAGGTTTCTTCCTCTAAAGGGAGTTTTTCCTCTTCACTGTTGCCTAAAGCTTCCTCAAATGGGATTGCTAGGTTTCCTATGTAATCTTACATACAATTGAGATTGAGGCAGTTGAGCGTGCAGAGGTGAGTAGGTTGTTTTACCATTGTGGAACCACTGAGCTGAAAGGTTTAGCCTGGGATTTTTTAAGGTGAGGTAAAGAGATTACAAGACATTGTTCACTAACAAAAAGCAGTAGAGGGGACAGCTTGTAGACCTGGATGAGGGAGTTCAGGTAGGAAGGTGCGGTTGAGTTGACCATTCTGTAGGTAAGGATCAGGGTTTTGAACCTGATGCAGCAGCTGCAGGAAGCCAGTGTAGAGATCTGAAGAGTGGAATTCAATTCACTTTTATTTGTATAGCGCAAGATCACAACAGGCCTCAAAGCAAGACTGGAAAGGCCTGCATTTCTGTGCTGCTAATGTAGCTACATTCAACAAGATAAAATTGGTCACTCTTATGACTAGAAACTTTGAATGAGGAAGTTTAGGTAACAGACAGAATTGGACTATTAATGAGCTTCAGTCGTGAAATTAATCCAGTAGCCAAAAACCGGTTAGAACTTCACACGCACTCAATGTTTTGTCAACTTAAGAACCACTCCATTGAAACAAATAATCCACAATTTAATTAGAAAGTAGAAAGTAGAGAGATTTCTGTATCAATCTATAGCTTGAACAATATCAGACTGTAGGAGTTCCAGTGTTTGGACCCAGCCTGAGCAGGGATTGGGTCCCTGAGACTTAACTATACGTAATTCCACCTTTTTCTGCAAAAAGTGAGGGGAGTAAAACGTTTTGTAGTATAGTAATATGGCCTTTTACGTATTTCTATTTCTATTATTTACTTCAGAACCACGTGCCATTGTATCATGAATGGTGGCATTTAAAATGTAGAAAAGTAACTGGTTGTGGTGGGTTCTACCCTCTCAGACCATGTTGTTTGAGAGAGTTTTTTAACTTCATTTTAACTTTTGCAATCATTCTTTCATTCATCCAAAAGACCAGTGTGCAGCAGCTCCGTCACCATGGAGCCAGTTCCTTTGTTTACATCCAGGATCAGCTGATCATATTGAGCACAGCCGGCATAAAGGATTTAACTTTGTCCAGGACTTAAAACATCCCTGATGAGATCTTCCCACTCTGATTAAAGGCCATGTGAGATCACTGGACAATAAGATGGACAAACTGACAGCTCTGGTCGGGAAGGAGAACATATTTGAAGAGTGTTGGCTGTGGGAATCTGTCCACATTATTTGCAGTACGACAGTATTTACACACCATATTAATTGATGTTTACGTTCCTCCGTCCTCCATTGTGGCTGCTGCTTGTGAGGTCAGTCAGACGGTACAACTCAGAGTCCTGTCATCTTCAGAAGTTTTCTGATGACTCTCCAGTTGTAGGATTTACTCAAGGTGGAGACGTTATAGAGTGTCAGGTAAGTATCAGTAACCATCTTCAACTCAACATCAGTAAAACAAAGGAGAGGAAATCTAGGAGCCCTGTCACCCATCTCTCTATACAGGGAGAGGAGATGGAAATCCGACCTGGGAGTGAACATGGACAACAAACTGGACTGGACAAAGAACTCATCAGCACTGTACAAAAAGGCTTAGACCCAGCTGCACTGGTCCTTCAATGGCTGCAGCACCATGCTGCGATATGTTCTAGGAGTCTGTGGTTTCACAGACTATGCTGTGGTCTGCTGGGGCTGCAACATGAAGGTGGCAGACACTAACAAGTGAACAAACTGATCCTGGACAATCCCTCCCACCCACTACACAGTGCTGCTGGACAAAGGAGCACGTTCATCCAGAGACTGATCAACATCAAGTGCTCCACAGAAAGCCCCTGGATGGTAATGAAACTGTACAACTCATCAGAAATATTATTTATGTCATCTATTTATTGTCATTCCATCCTGGACTTATTATTAACATACCTTACATATATATACCGAGTTTTCTGTATTGCTGTTCCTTTTCTTTCTGTCTGAGTTGAGAGCAACTTAAATCGTAACCAATAACCCCCTGAACCAATCACCTCCGGTTTCATCCCTGACTAGGCGACAGTGGTGGTTCACCTGTTCTGAATCAGATATCAACTGAAGCACAGCTACAGTCACCAGCGCCATTCCAGCTGTCATTCCAGCTTTAGCCTATCTCTAGCTACAGTGCTGTTTAGCAGCCACAGGCTGGACTCTGTGAGCAGATAGCCGAGGTCTACTGCCCGCCAGTGGCTACTCTTATTCGTTTCGATGCTTTAATGTTCATTCAGACTCACATTTAAAACATTAAAATAGTGTGTCAGACAGAATAGCTTGTACTGTTAACCGATAGCTCCAGTAACCACACACTAAGCTGTTAGCCTGTTATCCTGTTACCGCCTGTTACCATCTTATGTAGCACCATGGTTCTGGAAAAACGTTGTCTCATTTCACTATGTACTGCTTCAGCTATATCTAGTTGGAATGACAATAAAGCTTCTTGACTTGACTTGACTCTGAGCTAACCCACTCACCAGTACTGGAACTTCAGCACGGGCCCGGTATACAGTGACGACTTGACCTGTTTCCCGGTCTCTGTGTCTGACAGGATGTTCGGTGAGAGGCTGGGGTTTTCGGCCGGTTGGTGTCCGCGCTGCGGACTCGATCTTCCGAGATAAATGTCGCGGACCGTAAGAAAAGTGAACAGTAGTAGAGCCGCAAAGAGGCTCCTCCGAGTGAACTCCGCCATGTTTGCTGAGAAACGGCTTCCGGATACAGCCTTCACAATAAAAGACCTCCAGAGACAAAATTAAGTTCGAATAACTACAAATTTAGGAAGTACTTCTACTTTACCCGACTACTTTCTATACGTTACATGAGCATACATCTCCTGATAAACTACCCTTCAGCAAATACATTAAAATCTTTTTCTATTTCTTTAGATTCTACATTTATTTTATAAAGCTCTGAATGACGTCAATTTTACGCGACACCTGTCTGACGTCATATCTATGTGACTAAGAATGAAGGTGAAATACTGAAAAATAAAATCCAATCCTTATTTTATGATTTTATTTTCCTCTTTAGCTCACTACTGACATCTCACCTGACTACTGACGTATGAAAGGGTAGGTTTATAACTGTTTATCATGTGACAGACTGTTAGCATGTTGTGTTAGCATGTTAACAAACGTTGATGATCATTAACGTTATTTTGGAAACATGGTCTCGGTTCAACGTTACAGTCGGAGACGACTTACAAAGACATACAGAAAGTTAGAAGAAATTGTTGAATATTTTACAGATTTTTTGTTGGTGTACTCAGTTCAGTTGTTTTGTTTGACATTAAAGTGAAGTTAGAAATTTCCCTTTATAGACATACAAATTGGTCAGAATGATCAAATTAATGGAAATTACATTTTATTTAATGCTGGGTAAATTAATCAATTATAAAATTATGTTGATTTAATTTTGACTAATAAAATTTGTCAATGCTAATGTCATTGCTATTGTTTTTAACCCACTGTTAAAAATATATAATTGTATTTATCTATTGTTGGAAATAAGAAACCTGTGGGGAGTTGTGTTTATAGATTGTGTTGTTATCACAACAGAAATATCTGTTTGAGAAATGAGGAAACTTTGAGGGGAATTTAGTCATTGTTCTAACCAGATATTAACATCACACTAAGACCAGAGGAAAAGACACACTGGGGAACAAAATTCTACAGAGAGCACCAACATGTGGAGAACCACTTGATCCAAAAAATTGTAAAATGAAAATAAATCATTTTATTAATTCATTTTTTACACAGTTTTTTTTTCCAGTGCAGTTTACATTAATGCAGGCAAATGCATTAATGCCACTGAGGAGCACCAGGAGAGAGTGGAGAGAAAAAACTTAACTAGATAGACTTTTACTCCCCTACCCTTTTTGCAAAAACTTAAATAGATTTATAACTATCTTTGGTAGTTATATATCCAGGTCCTGGACTTATATTTAACCCTGTGTTTCTTTGCTTCAGAAGTCTGGGGTGGGGGTTACCATGCTGAGTGTTGGGGTGTCGGTGAGAACCAGCCTCATACGGCTTCCTGCACGAGGACTCTGTACAGCTGTGATCCAGAAGAAGTCACCTGCACCTGGTCATACCTGGTCTGCTCCTGAGTCTGCTGCAGTCTTTCTCCACAGGTCACCTGTCTGGACTCAGTCAATTGTCCGGACCCTGTCAGGCGGTCCTGATCCAGGTGTCTCGGGGTGGTACAGCGATCTGGCGGACTCTGCACCGGTTCACCTGTGTGAGCACCTCCTGGTGAGCGTGCAGCAGGTGAGCGGGTTGCCCTGGTGGTTAAGTATCGCCGTGACAACCCTGTCAGTAAGGACGCTCATCACTCTGCCACTTGCCGCATATCAGCTGGTCATCATCTCAAAGGTACCTTGGTCCTGAGGGTAGGGTTTGAATGAACATGTAGTGAGTAATGACTGTGATGTATCAGGTTGGAAAACAGGCGAGAAGATGTCGTGTATATGGTTTCTAGAATATCAGAGAAAATACAAATAATTAACCGCAACAACAATTATCCCCAGGGGCAAATATTTTTGTAGAAGCACATGACACAGAGAAAACAGACACAGTCAACATAAAGTACATAATCACCTTCTTCTCTCTGTGTTCACTGTACTAATAGCTGAGGGTAGAAAAAAGTGTATCTGTTGGTTTCTGGCTCATGGCTGCTAAAGAGCATAACAACAACACACATCCAGTACAGTGAAATTCAAGCTAAACATTGTCCACAGGGTTGTTGCTGCGTTCTGTAGGGGTAGGAGTGGTCATGTTGTGCGTTTTTAACGCGAAATAATTGAGTGAGTTTGCTCTCGTCTGTAAATCTGCACTGGAAACAGTCCTCAGAGACTTAAAATATCTCAGGAATCCACAAACTCCTACACTCTCCCACAACCTCTGTCCTCCTCGTCCTGCTGCTCTTGGACTGTTTTTAGTTAATCTTTTTCCTCCTTTCAGACTAAAACTGTTTTTGTCATGGTGACCATTGCAAGTTTCTGTCCGATCCTGGTTTAGAAAGCAGGAAAAGTGTGTTAAAATGACTTGTTTATCAACTTAACATGAACACAGTGGGAAAAAAAAGACTTTATGCTGTTTAAGTAATGAATGTAGTGTAAGCGACAAGATTTGATCCAGTTTTCTTTGGACCTTACTCTGTTTTCTGTAGTATATTGTGTGTGTAGGTCAGTAAAGGAAGGATCAGGTCCCGATACATACATCTAATACAACTGTGAAGAATATCAGTCATCCAGGTCATGTTTAATCCAACACTCTGTAGAAACTGGTGTTGTTGTAATTTCTTGTAGATGTTTCACCTTTTAGAAACCAGAAGCTTCATCAGTTCTGGAAAAGCAGGATTATAAGGTTAGGGTTACTGTAGAGTCACTGGGTCAATAGCACCTGGCTTTTATTTGTGTCCCTGTGACCACCTGAGACATAGTGATAACGACAAAACCCATGCAGTTTCACAGACGTTTACATGCGAAACATCTCCAAGAGCTTAAAACTAGATCAGGTGTTACTGAACAGCAGCTTTGGAATACGCTTTGATCAGGATGAGGATCGGGGTCTTAGATGTTTTTGGCAGGGTCAGTCATGTGTGAGTTCGTGGCTTCATGTGAGCATCACAGTAACCACTGTAACCATAGTAACATCCAGGTGTCTTGCAGGTGGAGGTGCTGCAGAAGGAGATTTCTGAGCTGGCGAAGAGGCTTCGATACGAAGTTTCGGTTCGAGCAAGAGACAGAGGCTGGACAGAGAGAGAGAGCCGGTGGGTAGATTACCATGATAAAGTGCTGCAGGTTAACCTGCTCAGGTGAACTTCAGCACTGACCAGTCAGGTCTTTTCTGCAGGATCCTGAGAGAGAGAATTAAGTTTATTGTAAAGATATCTGTGGTGTTCATCGCAAAGACACAACAATGATTAAAACATTTAATTATTCTTCATTCATGATGTCTATTTTAAAGAACACAAGCATAGTTGGAGGAAAACCACATTGAAAATAATTAATTACCAATACACTTCATGGTCCCTGTTTTTAAGAAGTGAGATCAGGTCACTGTCCAGACCTGCAACTTCTCATCAACTGTTGTTTCTTTTCCCATTGTCCAGGTTCCAGTTTCAGAAGAACCTGCGTCGCCTTGTCTCTCAGCTCTACGTGAGAGACAACTGTCATCCCTTCAAAGCTAGTCTGCTGGTGTGGGTCCAGCTGCCACTCTGGGTCAGCCTCTCGCTGGCACTCCGAAACCTTAGTATGGAGCAGACTGGTAAGCTGTCTGTATCTACTCCTGCCTCTGGTTTGTTGACCATGAGTTGCAGGAGCAGAGATGACTTTATCACATGAAGCAGCTGCTGACAGAGTCCTGATCAAGACCGTTGTCAGAGTTGGTTTATTACCTCAGACCTGAATTCAAACATTACCAGTTTTGTAACAACTTAGCAGCAATGTCATTGTCCTGACATTTAATCTCCAGTGATGACCAGTATTTGTAACCCAACTACCCAAGATACATTCTAAAACCAGGTATAACCAGGGAGACAGAAACTCTTGCTGTTCATCGACACACATCAAACATCTGGAGAGTCTGATCTGTGGGTTAGGCTTAGAACCACTTCTCTGGTTGAACTCTGGTTTAGGGTTTGATGGTTTGATCCTGATCACAGTTGTCGATCCTGGTGGAAATGATCTGTTTTTATAAAAAGAAGCGAACCATCATCTACAGGTTGACTTTTGGCATTACAGCACTAACACACCAACCAGCCTAAATCTGTCCTGGTACTGGACTCTCACCCTTGTGTCTGTAGCACTTCATGGGGACCTGGTAACAGGAGGCACTCTGTGGTTCCCTGACCTCACATTGCCGGACTCAACCTGGATCCTCCCGGTCTGTGTGGGATTCACCAACCTGCTCATTGTGGAGGTGAGTCCATCAGCAGGTGTGTGGTCATATGACCTGTGATGTAATTCACCAGACTCCCTTTTTCTTCTCCAGATGTTTTCTCTCCATAGACTTAATCCAACTCGTTTCCAGAGACTGGTTCTGAACTTGATCCGAGGGTTTTCAGTCCTGATGGTTCCTATTGCTGCTGCAGTCCCCTCTGTGAGTAAGAGTCCTGGTCCATCTCTTTTCACAATGTTCTCTGTGGTCCAACTCCAAATAAATCTCTGTCAACACTTAATTGATCTAGGTGGTCTTCATCGGCTCCCAGTTTCTGAGGTTTTAAAAGGCTTCAGATGAACACTTGACTCCTCCATCTGCAAGATTTAATGAAGCATGTTTTACCATCTGAAGTCATGACTTGCAGAATGACAGACATGAAACCAGAACCTATATTTACTAAGCATCTCCCCAGTCTCCACCAACATGTAGCAGAGTACGATCACATTACCAAATGTGTGATTTAGATTAAATGTGATTGGATCGCCATGAAGATAATTTCACCCAGTAACTTTCCAACAAACTGCTTCTCTGCCTCTGTTACTTGCGTTTTGCCTATAAATATAAAGACTTTACCTGAAAACTGGCTGTCAGTTTTTACTGTCAATGAAACGGCAACAAGTAAGTCTGAGAAATCTAACATCACTTTGTTTCTGCCCTCCTACCCAGTCTATGGTTCTGTACTGGTTCACCTCCAGTCTGGTTGGACTTGGCCACAACCTGCTCCTTCGTTCTGCTACAGTGCACAAAATCCTGCAACTGAGAAGTCATCGATCTGAGACACCGTTCAAAGACTTGCTGTCAGCCTTCGTTAGCAAATATTGCAAAATAAAATAAATAAATACACAGGCTGGGGGGGCTGGTCCTCCTTACCACTGTGTTTGGTCAGTTCAATTTGTTTTCATTTAGTCATGTTCATAAAAACATTTGATCTTAATGTTCAGTAATAAGCTGGTGACATTAGAATGTGGTTTTTATTTATTTATTTTTATTCCATTGTCACTGAGATTTACACACAAAGTGTGATTTTACACTTTCCCTCACAAGTATTGGCACAGTGAGGCCAGTTCCTTTATTTTGGCTGAAGACTTAAAACATTTGGGTTTCACATGGAAATATGAATATGAAACAAGAGAACAACATTTCAGTTCTTATTTCCAGGTGGTTATGCCTGGATCCGCTAAATTAAGTTTTTTCAATTAAATTTTATTTGTATAGTGCCAAATCACAACAGAAGTCAGGATACCTGCAGAGGAGAACAGAGAGAGAGAGAGAGAGAGAGAGACGGGAGGAAACACAACTACAGGAGAGAGAAGACACAAAGTTAATGACATGAAATGGTAGAATTTGAATATATAGAGAAGAGAGGAGAGGAGCTCAGTTTATCAGTAGAGGTCCCCCAGCATACTAACCTATAGCAGCAGAACTAAGAGATGGTTCAGAGTCACCTGATCCATCTCTAACTATGAGCTTTATAAAAAAGGAAAGTTTTAGGTCTAGTCTTAAATGTAGAGAGGGTGTCTGCCTCCAGAACCTTAACTGGGAGCTGGTTCCACAGGAGAGGGGCTTGATAGCTAAAGGCTCTGCCTCCCATTCTACATTTGGAAACTCTAGGAATCACAAGTAAACCTGCAGCCTGAGAATGGAGAGTTCTGCTTGGAAAATATGAAACTATGAGGTCTTTAATATAAGATGGAGTCTGATTATTAAGGGATTTATAAGAGAAGAATTTTAAATTCAGTTCTGGATTTTACAGGGAGCCAATGGAGAGAAGCTAACATAGGAGAAATATGATCTCTCTTGCTAATTCCAGTCAGAACTCTGGCTGCAGCAATTTGGATTAACTGGACATCCTATTAATAATGAATCACAATAGTCCAGTCTGGAAGTAACACATGCATGAACTAGTTTTTCAGCATCATAAAACATCTTAGAAGGTAGCACCTTTGACCTTTGAGATTTGGGTTTTGCTTGTTCAGACTGTATTCATAGTTAAGAGGTGTGTATTGTTGAAAGACATTCTGCCAAAAGGTACAGAAGTGAGCCTCAAAACTTCTGGGACAAGGTTTTATGGACTGATGATAAAAAGATTTCCCTCTACCAAAGTGATGGAAAGGCTAAAGTTTGGAGAGAGAAAGAATCTGCTTGTGATCCCAAACATACAAACTAATTTGTGAAACGTAGTGGAGGTAATGTCATGGCTTGGGCTGCAGGGCTTTTTCTGGAGCAGGCTAAGTAATTTCATTGATGACGTAACACATGATGGCAGCAGCAAAAAAACTCAGAAGTCTACAGAAAACTTTTGTCTGCAATTAAAAAAAAAGAATCAACTAAACTGATAGATCTTCGAAAACTGAGAGATCCTTTATCATGCAGCAAGATAATGACACAAAACACAAAGGAGTTCCTCAGGATCAAGAAGTGGAAGGTTTTGAACCTTGAACCTTTCCATATTTTCTCACATTACAACCACAAACATAAATATATTTTATTAGAATGTTATGTGAAAGACCAACACAAAGTGGAATACAATTGTGAAGTAGAAAGAAATGTATACATTAGTTTGTTTTTTTTTACAAATAAATAACTGAAAAGTGCAGTGTGCAAAAGTATTCAGCCCCTCTGAGTCAATACTTTGTGGAACCCCCTTTTGCTGCAATTACAGCTGCAAGTCTTTTGGGGTATGTCTCCACCAGCTTTGCATATCTAGAGACTGAAATCTTTGCCCATTCTTCCTTGCAAAACAATTCAAGCTGAGTCAGATTAGAAGTGTTTTGCAGACTCCAACAGGTTTACCTCCAAGATTGCCCTGTATTTGGCTCCATCCATCTTCCCATCAACTCTGAACAGCTTCCCTGTCCCTGCTGAAGAGAAGCAGCCCCAGAGCATGATGCCACTACCATATTTGACAGTGGGTATGATGTGTTCTGAATGATGTGTAGTGTTATGTTTCCGCCACACATAGTGTTTTGCATTTAGACCAAAAAGTTAAATTTTGGTCTCATCTGACCAGAGCTTCCACACGTTTGCTGGGTCACTCACATGGCTTCTGGCAAACTGCAAACGGGACTTCTTGTGGTTTTCTTTTAACAATGGCTTTGTTCTTGCCACTCTTCCATAAAGCCCAGATTTGTGCAGTGCACAACTGATAGTTGTGCTATGGACAGGTTCCCCCATCTGAGCTGTAGATCTCTGCAGTTCATCCAGAGTCACCATGGGCCTCTTGGCTGCATCTCTGATCACTGCTCTCCTTGTTCGGCCTGTTAGTTTAGGTGGACGACCATGTCTCGGTAGGTTTGCAGTTGTGCCATACTCTTTCTATTTGCAGATGATGGACTGAACAGTGGTCCGTGAGATGTTCAAAGCTTGGGAAATGTTTTTATAGTCTTATCCTGCTTTACGTTTCTCCACAACTTTATCCCTGACCTGTCTGGTGTCTTCCTTGGACTTCATGATGCTGTTTGCTCCCCAATATTCTCTCAACGAACCACAGAGGCTGTCACAGAACAGCTGTGTTTGTACTGAGATTAAATTACACACAGGTAAATGGTAAATGTTCTGCATTTATATAGCGCTTTTCTACCTAGCTCTAATTAGCACTCGGGGTTCAGTATCTTGCCCAAGGACACTTTGGCATGTGACGTGGCAGCCGGGAATCGAACCACCAATCCTGTGACTGGCAGTCAACTGAACCACAGCCACCCCACCTGCCCACATTCAATCAGTCAGCAACCATCAGGCAACTCCTGCAGGCAATTGAATGCAGTCAGAGAAAAGGGGGCTGAATACTTTTGCACACTGCACTTTTCAGTTTTTTATTTGTAAAAAAAAAATGAACTCATGTATAATTTTCTTTCTACTTCACAATTGTATGCCACTTTGTGTTGGTCTTTCACATAACATTCCAATAAAATATATTTGTTTGTGGTCATAATGTGAGAAAATGTGGAAAAGTTCAAGGGGTATGAATACTTTTGCAAGCCATATATATATATATATATATATATATATATATATATATATATATATATATCCAAGCCATATATATCTGGCAGATTCAGATTCACTTCTAAACACTTTTTCTGATAAATGTATCTAACAGGCTGTGTATTTATGTGTGATAGTTTGATGTGTGCAACATGTAATAAAGAGTGCAGGATTTTGTTGATTCAAAATAACGCTTGTCACTGTTTTCGTTGTTTCACATCTACAGATTCAATTAACATGAGATGCTTGTTCAGTAATTTGGTACCAACAGTGATACATATTGTTCAACAGTTCAACATATTGAGACTGTGTCTGTTCCTCGAGCTAAACAAAAAGCTAGAAAAACCCAGAAAGTATGTTTTAATAATTTAATTAACATACAGACCTCAAATTCAGAGCACACTGATTGTGCAGCCAGCACCTCTGATCTGAAGTTAGGACTGTTAAATATTAGATCTCTTACATCTAAAGCTCTTACTGTTAATGAAACTATCACAGATCAGGAGTTTGATATACTCTGTTTAACAGAAACCTGGATTAAACAGGACGAGTATGTAGCTTTAAATGAAGCAACTCCTCCTGGATACAGCTACATTCACCAGCCTCGTCTGACTGGTAGAGGAGGAGGTGTCGCAGTTATTTATAATGATAAACTGACTATCGTACAAAAGCATGTACACAAATTTAAAGCTTTTGAATGTCTTTATAGTAACATAAGTATAGATACAAATATAAAGTCTGCTCAGCCGATCCCGCTAATTATCATTTACAGACCCCCAGGGCCCTACTCTGAATTTCTTGTGAATTTGCAGATTTCCTTTCTAACCTAGTTGTTTCTGTAGACAAAGCGTTAATTGCTGGAGATTTTAATATTCACTTTGAGAATCCAGAAGACCCTCTGAGAACAGCATTTATGTCCATATTGGACTCGCTAGGAGTAGATCAGTGTGTAGTAGGACCCACTCATAAAGCGGGTCACACCTTAGATTTAATAATATCATTCGGTTTAAGTATAAGAAATTTACTTACGCTCCCACTGTCTGAAGTTATCTCAGACCACTATCTTGTTTCAACTACAGTGTGTCATATTAACAATGTATACTCAGCGCCGCGCTATCGCATTAAACGTACATTTACATCAACTACCGCACAGAGCTTTATTAATAATCTTCCAGAGTTATCAACTTTGATTGGATCACCGTCTGACACCACAGAACTAGACCAGGCGACTGAATATCTCGAGTCGTCATTACGTTATACCTTAGATAATGTAGCTCCAGTTAAAAGAAAAGTCATCAGAGATAAGAAACTTGCTCCCTGGTATAACGATGACACGTGCGTCTTAAAACAGACAGCTCGAAAGTTAGAACGTAAATGGCGCCAAACTAAATTGTTAGTATTCCAGATAGCGTGGAAGGAGAGCATCCTGAACTATAAAAAAGCTCTTGGTGCAGCTAGATCAACGTATCTCTCCACTCTCATAGAAAACAACAAAAATAACCCTAGATTTTTATTTAATACAGTAGCCAAATTAACTAGAAAGAAAACTACTGCAGATATCTCCACAACAACGTTGTGCAGTAGTGAGGACTTCATGAACTTTTTCAGTAACAAAATTGTAAATATAAGGCAGAAAATTCAAGCTTTAAAACCAGACAATTTAGTTGACGCAGGTGACGAGCTAACCGCAGCAGATCAGTACCTAGATTACTTTACTCCTCTTGAAGAGAATGAACTAATTTCACTCATCTCTTCTGCAAAATCTTCAACCTGTACATTAGACCCTATACCGACACACTTTCTAAAACAGATAGTTCCAGAAATAATAGAACCCCTGCTGACAATCATAAATTCCTCACTTAGCTGTGGGTATGTCCCAAAGTGTTTTAAATTAGCAGTTATTAAACCACTAATCAAGAAACCTGATCTCGACCCTTGTCAGCTGTCAAATTACAGGCCCATATCAAACCTCCCCTTTATCTCAAAGATTCTCGAAAAGATAGTAGCTGGGCAGCTATCCTCGTATCTTCGTAGAAATAACATACATGAACTCCATCAGTCAGGATTTAGGCCTCATCACAGCACAGAGACGCCCCTTGTTAAAGTAGTAAATGACCTCCTATTGGCCTCTGATCAGGGTAGTGTCACTATGCTTGTGCTACTCGATCTCAGTGCAGCTTTCGACACCATTGACCATAGTATTCTCCTTCACAGACTAGAAAATGTTGTTGGAATTAGGGGAACGGCCCTCTCCTGGCTTAGGTCCTATTTGACTGATCGTTATCAGTATGTAGATCTAAATGGCAATTACTCCACATGCTCTCCAGTGGAGTTTGGTGTTCCACAGGGCTCAGTTTTAGGCCCCCTGCTTTTTTCCCTCTACATGCTTCCTCTGGGCAACATTATCCGTAAACATGGTATTAACTTTCATTGTTATGCTGACGACACACAGTTATATGTTTCATCAAAACCAGATGAGATCAAACTGCTTCATAAAGTTGAGCAATGTGTAAAGGATATACGAGACTGGATGCTAATTAACTTCCTTCTGCTAAATCCTGATAAGACAGAAGTACTAGTTATAGGATCATCTGCAGCTAGAAGCAAGATGTTAGACCACACCATAACTCTAGATGGCCTTTCCGTTACATCTAGTGCAACAGTCAAAGACCTTGGTGTGATTCTAGATTCCAGTCTTTCATTTGAAGCTCATGTAGATAATGTCACCAGGACAGCTTTCTTTCACCTCAGAAATATTGCCAAGATAAGGAATATTTTGTCACTAAATGATGCAGAAAAATTAGTCCATGCTTTCATCACCTCTAGGTTGGACTACTGTAATGCCTTACTGTCTGGCTGTTCAACCAGGTGCATAAACAAGCTTCAGTTAGTTCAGAATGCAGCAGCGAGAGTCCTCACTCGAACCAGAAGATACGATCACATCTCGCCTATCTTATCTACACTTCATTGGCTCCCCGTGAAATTTCGCATTGATTTTAAAATACTACTTTTGACATTTAAAGCATTAAATGGTCTTGCGCCGCATTATCTAAGTGAACTGCTAGTGTCTTATGATCCACCACGCCTACTTCGCTCAAAGGATGCTGGCTGCCTGTCAGTACCTCGTATCCTAAAAACTACAGCTGGGGGCAGAGCTTTTTCTTACAAAGCCCCAAAGTTATGGAATAGCCTTCCAAATAGCGTTCGGGACTCAGACACAGTCTCAGTGTTTAAGTCTAGGCTGAAAACCTACCTATTTAGTCAAGCATTTGAGTAAATAGATCTGGGAAGGACTCATGGACGTAGAGCATTATGGTGAACTGGTATGTTTAGATGCTGTCTTCCCAACTCTCACTGATCACTCGGGTTTGTTGATGGTGAAGTGTTTGGTTGCTCTACATCCCAGTGCGCCCTCATGTCTGTGTTTTCTTCTGAACCCACCCTTTTAGTTAGGCTGTCATAATTAGTCCTGCCGGAGTCCCTGCTGCACTACACTAAATATACATTCACCTCAAACTTTATCTGACTGTGAATACAACTAACTGCAATCTCTCCTCTTCTCTCTCTTTCCCTCTCCCTCTCTCTTTTCCCTCTTCCTGTCTCTCTGTCGAGCTACACGTCATTCCACCCTTTGCCCTCTGGACCTGTCTGACTCGTCCTGATGCCCAACTTCTGGCTGGAGATCTCGTCGCCTGGATCCACCGTTTGCCCTTGGGATGCGTTTGGAGACTGGATTGGTCACAAGCTACTACGATGTCGGTCCCGGCCTCGGCGGACGTCGGAAGCTGTTTCTTGGAGGTCTCGACTCAACGCTCGATAGTCAAGGAATGGAACAAGTCTGCCTGCAATAACTAACTGGACTCCATATTAACTTAAAAGACATTAATTGTTATACTGGACTGCCTGCTGCCTACACAGCATGTAATCACCCATATGAGGATGGGTTCCCTGTTGAGTCTGGTTCCTCTCAAGGTTTCTTCCTGTTGCCTTCTCAGGGAGTTTTTCCTTGCCACTGTCGCCCTCGGCTTGCTCATCAGGGACAATCACATTATTATGACTCATACATATACACTGTTCATGTACTGTTCTTTGGTTGTGTAAAGCTGCTTTGTGACAATGTCAATTGTAAAAAGCGCTCTACAAATAAAATTGAATTGAATTGAATTGAATTGAATATTTGATTGTTTAACTAGAAATGTACATATACATTTTTTTTTTTGACTAGACCTCTCTCCCTCCCTCATCAGATTCCAAATAAACACCTGGAAAAAAGTACCTGACTCCTGTGTCCTGTTCTGGGTCTACACGTTGACTGATTTTAGAACTGTGTGTGTTTCATCTGGGACACATCTTATTTGAAAAAGATTGCCTCAATTGAATTTACAAGTTTAAGTACATTAACAAAAATAAATACAAGATAAAATATGTAACAGCAATAAATATGCACATTTACTCACAGAGAGTCATTCATGTAAATGCTCCAGTAAAGTACAAGTACATCATTCTAAGTGGTGAGTGGCCACAGTGTTTTAGCAAAAAAGTTCGTCATGAGAATTTTATATATTTGATATTTATGGATATATGAATATTAGGTGGCCAGAACAAAAACCTCCCACATGCACAGACTCTTTTCTCTGTTCAGAAAGAAGAAGAAAGCTATTCACTTTTTTTATGTCTCGTTTTAGGATGAAGAAACTTCTAAAATAAAATACAGATACAGTAGAGACGATTCTCTGCTGGTTTTAGTGTCAGTCTGGGAATTGCACTGAATTTAGAAAAAATATTTTTTCTTTTAAATATCAATTAGAGGAAAAGGTTTTGATTAATTCAAATACTACAAATAAAACACTTCTACTAGTACGGCCTACTCGACAGTGTTCTGTGTGTTCTAGGAGCAGGTCTTTGTTTGAGGCGGAGTCCGCAGCTTTAAACGGCTCAGTCTGCAGATCCGATCTCAGACGGTATCAGGCTGTAACAGAGTCCACATCAGTCCGCATCAGAGATCTCCTTCAGACCAAGATGAACTTTTTAACCGTGCTGTGCCTGGTTCCGGTTCTGTCGGTCTTTACTGTGCTCTCAGTTCGGATCGCGGAAGGTCCAGCATGCGGACCCTGTGACCCGGCTCAGTGTGCTCCTCTCCCGGCGCAGGGATGTCCCGCCGGTTCTCTGCTGGACTCCTGCGGATGCTGCTCACTGTGCGCTGCCGCGGAGGGAGAACCGTGCGGGAGCGGCCGTCGCACAGTCGCGCGCCGCTGCGGATCCGGGCTAGAATGCGTCAGAAGCGATGAGGGCAAGAAGAAGAAACTGGGCGTGTGCGCGTGCAAGAGCAACTACGAGGTGTGCGGCACCGATGGACTGACGTACCGGAGCGGCTGCGCGCTGAGAAGCGCCAGCCTGACAGCTCAGAGCCAGGGCAAAGGACCCATCAACATCCAGAACAAGGGCCGCTGCACAACAGGTGAGACTGACCCTTGACACCACCAGTAGGCTATGTATGACTTCATGTAACCGGTGACATGAAGTCATACAGGTGCCGTTACAGGTGTTTCTAACAGAGCAGCTGCAGATTTGACTGATAATTTACAGGTTCTTGCTTTGTCCATGAATGCATATCCGTTCTGGTTGAGGACTGGGAATTGTGTCTGCTAGTCTGACAGTAATAGACCAGGACTGATGTGGTCTCTGATAATCCCCCTCCATCCTTGTTAAAACACAGAATTCCTTTCTCTGTAAAAACACAGCGCTCAAAACAAGCTGAATTCCTCTGACTCACACATTCCTACGACGTGTTTCATCCTGTTTTACACCGAACTTCTTTTTATCAACTCCCCGACCTCTGTTAAAGATAGTTGACTGTCTTCAACTAAAACTCATTTAAGTTACCTTTAATTTTAATTGTTTGTCTAGCTCCAGTCATTGTAACTCCTCCTGGTGAGGTCTACAATGTGAGTGGTTCTCAGGTGTACCTCAGCTGCGAGGCAGTGGGTGTACCCACACCTGTCCTCACCTGGAAGAAAGTAAGTAGTCTATCATCACTGTTTTCTTTAAAGGGGAGTTGAAACTTCCCATGTTTTATAGTGTCGCCGCTAATAAAAATTTATTTAGCCTATTTCAGAATTCAGGAAAAATAAAATCTAAAGATGTCTGATGGTAAAAGTATAAAATATTCCACTTTGATTTTTGCTGCTGTGACTCAACGCTCCTGCCATTTCCTGTTTCTGCTGATTTCCTGTTTCCTGCAGAAACAATAAACTGAAAATAGAAAACAGGAAATTATTCACAGTTTAACAATTTTACTGCTGAACAACAGGAACAGAACAAAGGAGCAGGTTTTATCCTAAGTCTAAATTTCCTGAAAACTCAACCTCAGCTAAAGTGAAATAATTAAATCAGGTAAATACAGAAGAAAAAAAGAGCAGCTGATCAGGCAAAAGGGGTTGCTCCTTCATCCAATCAAATTTAACATCCAAGTCTGCAGATTATAGGTATATAAGTATATTTGGATAAAATGCGTAAAAATTACAAACAAAAAAAAATGTCAATAAAATAAAATCAATATAATTTAAGTTTAAATGTTTGTTATCACTGGTGCTCTGTGATAATAAAAAAACTATTTACACGAGTTGATTGTTTGTGACTCAGAAATCCAGAGTCCAACTGAGATCAGATAAGTTCATGTAAGTCCAGGTGAGCTCAGGTGTTTGTCAGCAGAATCAGCAACAGGCTGCAGCTTGTTAGACAAGAGGAAGAAAAATGTTGCTTCAGGATGAGTTTGTACATGATTCAGTTCAAAGATCTTTGTCTGAGTTCAGAATGTTACTCGGGTTGGGTTCACCTGTCTCCTGGCGCTGCTCAGTGGGGTTGTTGGGTTTTCTATATAATTCTGTGTACAGTTCTATTTGTAAGGTCTTAAACCTTAAACACTTTAAAGTGCCTTGAGACGACTTCTCTTCTCTTCTCTTCTCTTGTGATTTGGTGCTATACAAATAAAATTGAATAGAACTAAACCTCAAACACATCTGATAACGATGATGGTGGTGGGTATGTTCTTTCAGGTCATCAGTGGGAAGAAGATGGAGCTTCTGCCTGGAGACCGAGGAAATCTGGCGATTCAGACAAGAGGAGGACCAGAGAAACATGAAGTGACCGGCTGGGTCCTGGTCAGTACACAGATGTAGTAATGTTACTCTACACATTGTACGCGATGTACTGCACAGCTGCAGTCAGTGTTTGGCAACATAGCCTGTGAACTGAGCAGGTTAAAGAAATTCTTTCTTCCACCTAGTAGTGTTTTGAAAAAACGTAAATATAACACACTGAAAAAACACTTATACTTTCACTAGTACACCAACTGTTCACATTTAATCTTTTGTTTTTTTAACCGGTGCCTATGATTTAAAATTGAACTAAAGAACTAAACCAAACAGTTTTCTTTATCTTTAAAAGTTCTATGATTTATCATTTTGATTTCAGATTTCTCCTCTGACCAGAGAAGAAGAAGGATCTTATGAGTGTCACGCCACCAACTCTAAAGGTGAAGCTTCAGCTGTTGGGACCATTCACCTGGTGCAGTCCCCTGATGACATCATTGTCAAGACAGGTAATGATATCATAAACAAATGAACACAAACATCAAAGAAATGAGGCTCAGGGTTTTATATGTAGAACTGTGACTAAACCAAACACCAGCCTCAGCTGTTAAAATTTGTTTTCTGCTGAACATGAAACTTTCTTGGAAAGTTGAATTTGTAATTTTCGGACTGATAAACTAATAAATTGTGTTTTTAATCACAGCACAGAAAAGAAATCATCACTGAACGGTTCAATTATTTTAAATCCCATTAAAAACTCCTCTAAGGCCATTTTCACATACAAACTCTGGACACTGTGCAGAGTTGTGCTGTCAAACATGTAGCACACAGCGCCAGGTAAAGCGTGTGTGACATAAGATTGCTGAAATCACATTCTCACATTATGCCGATTTTGTATCAGTAAAATGTGAAAATATTTCATTTTTCTTTTATATTTCTATTATAAGTTAATAATTGCTTGTTTCATACAGTATTTAATTAAGTAATTAATGACTGTGACTTAATTTATTACCTTAAATTAATGCTCTTCTCTGCACAACTATTTTACTTTTTTATTATCGTGTATTTCTGTTATGCTGGAGTCTGGGCCCATTTCAATTAACTATCTTCTTGAGAGACAACTCAAGACTCAACTCTAGGAGATAACAACTGAGAGATAGGTAGATATTCAAATGCAATATGTCCTTTTATTTTATTTTACTGTAGTTTTCATGGACAAATGTCTCCACTGTTCATGTCTCTGCCAAAACCTCCTGTAGCTGCTGCATCAGCTTCAAAGCTCTGACTCTCACCTACAGAGTGGTCACCTCACAGCACCTTCCTACCTGAACTCCCTGATTCAGGTCTACAGACCCTCTCACTCACTGAGCTCCGCTAACAACCAGCATCTGT
The DNA here is from genome assembly GCF_900324465.2 of Anabas testudineus. Taxonomy (NCBI): domain Eukaryota; kingdom Metazoa; phylum Chordata; class Actinopteri; order Anabantiformes; family Anabantidae; genus Anabas; species Anabas testudineus. The sequence continues at coordinate 28,471,540 of NC_046618.1, read as the reverse complement.
TCCCTTCACCACACAGAGAAGGAGCCCAAACAACGAACTTCTCTTCCAGAACGTCGATGGACTGTATTTAATCATTTTATTGACTAGACCACAGATACCAACAGAAGCTGGCAGGTCTCCCTCTGGCTACGATTTTAGGTGGAATTAATTAAAATGACAAATCAAAACAACAAATCCCACACACATTAAAGATTGATCATTTAAGTTCTTCTTGCTGTGGTGAACAGTTAGTGGAAATATCATCAGACTGCTGCGATATTAAGTGTGTTTTTGACCGACATATCGTTGCATCAAGCAACAGTCAGTGTGATAAACGCTTCTCTTATTATCATTGCATCAGTCTCAGTGCATCATTTACATAGGAATGGCTCATGCCTAGTCAGATGGACTTTTTAGTCCAACACGGAGTTCATGGAGCCCCTGGGTAATGGTTATAGCACATGTCATGTTATCACAGCGTACCGGGTTTGAGTCCAGCTTGGAACCTTCTCTTCTCCCATATTTCCTGGCTGTCTACAAAGTCTAATCAAAAGAATTGAGTGGTTATCTTGTTTACACTGACTAAACCATGTGGATGTGGATGTGAACCTTACTCATGTAAACTGGGGGCTGACAGTCTGAACGGGACCAGGGTCCTAATTAGAAATCACCTGCAGTCACTGAACTGATCACAAACCTCATGGAGCTTCACTATATCTTTGAACATGTTTAGAGCAAAACACACAAAGATCTGTAATTTCACTGTGTTTTCAGTACATTCTCATTCTCCTGTGCAAACACAGAAGGTGTTGCCCTTTCAGAAGACAACACCTCTTGCACCACTACCTCTTTCTCTCCTGACAGTGTGCAGTCAACAGGTCTGACTTCATTCCAGCTTTCGCTACACAGTCAGCTGTTCAGCTAGGAGGCTCAGTTCTTCATCCTCTACTATTTTCCATCTGTACTACATTCCTCAGTTATTGCTGTACTGACGACACACAGCTCTTCCTATTTTCCACATCTCTGCCTGTCTCTTTGACACCTCACTGTTTGAATGAGAGAGAGGCACCTTCAGCTCAACTTCTCTAAAACAGAAGTTCTCATCTTCTAGGCCTGACAACACAACATCAGCACCAACATAGGGTCTACAGTGATTGTCACTACTTATGCTGCTTTCACACACGTACGGACACCCTGAACATGTCCAGATTTTACCAGGGTGAGCTGCATTTGACAAGCAAACGTCCAAGTTTTTCAGGTTGGAGATGACCCAGACTTTATCTTATGAGCCTCCTAGTACAAAGTCTGCGAAATGTCCAATTAAGCCCAGGTGTGATCACAGCAGGTAATACTTCACAGCTAGGAGGGAGGAGTTTAGGAGTTGAACTGCCTACCTGAACTCCTCAACCCTCATCCTGGTCCACAAAACATTTCACTCACTGCGCTCTGTCAGCGAACGACGTCTTGTGGTCCCCTAATCTCACCTCAAATGATCCCAGGTCTGTTTAGCTCAGTGGTTTCATAATGGTGCAACCACCTACCCACCTCTGCACTCAGCTGTCTCACTCTTAAATTTCAAAAACTTGCACTTAAATCTTAATAAATAAAATATGTCCATCTTGCTCTTGCATCTTGTGAAACATAAACAGTTCCTCCTATAACACTTTAGTGTTTTTCTCCTTATCTTAGATGTTTTGTCTTGTTTCTCATTTGTAAGTCACTTTGGATAAATGTATCTGATAAATGACAATGTTTGGAGACCTATAAAACTGTCAAATCAATATCACACAGGTGAAACTTAGCTTTAAATTTTTGAATATTAATAAAGCTGCAGTTTGAAACTCAATGTCATTTGAAAAAAACTGACCAGTAATGTCTTTTTCTTTTCAGTGGCAAAAGAAGAGGAGCTGTGATCAGCTGATCAGAGATCTATGACATCACTGGATCAGCTGATTTAATCTTTATTTTAATTTCCTCTGAGACCTTCACTTTAAAACCGTTTCAAATTATTATTGAGAATTAAAATCTAGATAAATTCTTTCCCTTTCATTTTTCTGGAGAAAAACTTTTCCTTTAAGTTTTCTTCCTTCTCTGAATAAAAACTGAAACCAACTGGACCTTTATTTTGGTAAGATTGAAATCAGAGCCAACCTCAATGTTTCAAAATAAAAGCCTGAAATCTGTCACATACATGTTGCTAAAAAGTTTGAAATCTTGTTCATGTTTATGATCTAAATAAAAAAAGCTTTTTCACTTTATTAAATTTGTTCTTATGCAAATAAAATGATTTTAACAATGCTGCTGTCAGATTTTTGATTTGAGGTTTTGATTTTACTTAATTATTACACAGAATAATGTTTGTGTATATAATTTTGCAGTATTTTTAACTAAAATATTTTAAACTAAAAAAAACAACAACAAAAAAAAGGAATACTTACTTACTATACTAAATACCTAATTTCGATTTATTATAAGTAGCTACAGGTGGCTACAGATGCTACAGCCAATTTACACTGGGTCTTATCAACTTGGGTATGACATCTACTCAGATATGCAGACTGTACAAACATGACATCTACCAGATTGTGGGCTATGACATAAGTCAATATACAAGAATAAAATGTCTTCAGTGAGTCTGATGAATTTGCACTTAGAGGCATTAAAGCAGGTGGATAATGTCTCAGTCCAATAACATCACATAAACTGGTACCTCCTTGAGGGGACAGACAGGCAGCAGATCCAAACCCAAACCAAAAATGTCCCAATCCTTAAATTAGATCTAAAACAACAATCAACAAATGGTTCAAGCCACAGACTGAGAGCAGATCAGGGCTGAGGCAGAATCCACAAATCCAAAGTAATCCACACAGGTAGCACAAGAACAGGTAACATAACAGACTTACTGAACAGGAGAGTCAGGCAGAGGCCAGAGGGTTCACAGGGTTGGTACACAGATAGCTCAAGGCAAGTCATCAGACTGGGGTGTCTTTCTTGAAGTAGATCAAAGGTTAGTTTGAGTTAATTCAGAGCAGGTGTGTGGTTGAGGTCGTTTGGGCAAAAGGATCCAGTGACAGGTCAATAAGAACTGGACTCAGAAAGCAGCCTTGACATGAGGATTTGGAAACAGAGATTAGAGAAGTGATGACTTGACCTGTGAGAATTAATGCAGGATTGGAAAACAAAACCTTAATTACTTGTTTGAAACTTCCAGGACAGTCTGTTTCATCTAATGATATAGAAAACGGATATTTTAGTAATTCTGTAAGTATTCAACCCAACAGTGCTATCATTAAGCCTGTGGACTTTCATGATCACCAAGGTGGAAACTGCCTCAGGAATTCTTCCTTCCTTGTTCTGCTAGAGTCCTCCAGGTGTGCTGGTGAAGATTAGAGAGCTTCATCTCCTCAGTGGAGGAATTCTGGTTTCTCTTACAAACATTTGTGACCACTTCCTGAGCTTCTATGACATTTGTCACCAGTTTACAGAACAAATAGGAAATACATTTCCTATTTTTTAAGTAAGTTTTTCTCTCCTTGAATTTGTTCACAAATTAAACATGTTGGATTCTGCAGAAACCTTATTTATGAAACACATGAGGAACAAATGTCTTAGTGAGTTACTGGTACTTACAGTATATTTTACTTTATTTTAAAGAATCTTTTTTTTAGCCTGTACTTGTGAGTTTGATAGTGGATGGATGTTAAAGCAGTTTTGATCTTTTTCTGTCGTTTAGTGCTGCTCAGAAGATCTGTCAGGTTCTTCCTGTAACATGTTCGCGTTTCTATACCAATAAACTAAGTGTAACCAATGGGGAGTCAGGAACATGTCATATGACCCAGAAACGATCAGATTTATTCAACGTTTACAAAAAGAAACAACATGAAACTAAAAACTTCTACTTCCAATTCCTGCTAATGATGTCACACTGAAAGTCTGCAGGGAGGTGTCCAATTGGCTTAGCTGCTCTATGATGTCATCATACGAGGAGCGATGCTCATCGACATCAATTCCTGGAACAGAAGTTTACAGGCGTAGGGCATACGGACCAGAGAGATCTGAAACAGGAAACGACCAATCAGAGAGCAGCAGAAAATAAACCTGGGATTTTCACCTAGTCCTTACCTGTGTCTGTGATTGGTTACTGACTTTCACCGGTCACTGGTTTTTACCTGTGTCTTGTTGCGGCATCCTCGACATTCGTATGTGTGCGTCCGCGTGTTGGCGATCGCCATTAGTCCACACAGGTTACACACATGAACCTGATACGGATCAGACGCCTCAAACAGACGCTCTCTGAGAAACTGTGCTGCTCCATGGGCGATCTGACAGTCACGCTCCATCTCACCAAACCGCAGACCACCGTCACTGTGGAGACACAGGTGAGATGAACAAGTGAGAAACAGGGTTTTATGGAACCTGTTTAAGTCCCACAGTGTCTTTATGACAGTTGCCAAAAACCTGGATCTGTTACTTTCTGAAAGCCATCTATGTGATTGTAAGCGAATATGGACAGGTAGAACAGGCAGGTGTGTAACTGACCGTGATCGTCCCTCCATGGGCTGCCGATTAAGGATCTGAACGGGGCCCCGGGCCCTCGAGTGGATCTTGTCGTCCACCATGTGCTTCAGACGCTGATAGTAAGTGGGACCGATAAAGATCTGAGACGTCAGCTTCCTCCCCGTGAAGCCGTTGTACAGAACCTGATTAATAATAATTTTAAATGGTTAAAAAAGTTCAAGCATCACAGTGATGTCATACATAGCAGGAAGTAACCTGTGTGACTTCTGACCTCATTTCCTCTCAGGTGGTATCCGTACTCTGACAGCAGGTTGGACACTTTCTGCACGTTCACAGCATCGTTAAACGGCGTTGCGTCTCCGATCTCACCTTTGTTCGCCGACACCTGCAAAACACACACGTAAACACGCCTGTAAATATGACTGATGCAGAAAACAGGATAATAACCCAGATTGGTCGTTTCCTGTTTCAGATCTCTCTGGTCCGTATGCCCGTATCAAATAAAAGGTTTTGCTTTCTTATTTATTACATATTGATGATTAACTTATTCATGAGTTACTGATCAGTACCTTTCCCTGCAAACACTCGATCAAATGTCCGACTGTCATTCTGGACGGGATGGCGTGAGGATTGATGATGATGTCGGGTGTGATTCCCTCGCATGTGAACGGCATGTCCTTCAAAATAAAACAACCCACACTGAAACATTTTTCTTAGATTTTTTTAATAATCTGACCTGATAACTATACTATATAACTATATAAACATTTCTATACCTTTCCTTTATTGAAGAATTCAACTGCACCATTAAATAACTTTCACATTTTCCATTTTTCTTATTCTTTTTTAAATAAACTAAAAAATAAAAGAGACAGGTGCATCTTTAGTTATCTGTCCTGTTTACCTCCTGTCTGTACTGGATGCCGCAGGTTCCTTTTTGTCCATGTCGACTCGCAAATTTGTCTCCAATCTGAGGAATCCGGACTGAACGCACCTGCAAGACAGAGAACAACAAAAACTTAGTTTCTTCAGTGTCAGGTGTTATCTCAGGTGTTTCACGCATTGTCAGGTCTGGTGTCGTGTCCCCTCACCCTGATCTTGCAGAACTTGTAGCCCTCCTGGTTCAGGGTCACCATGACCTGGTCCACAATGCCGGTCTCGCTGGTCCTTAGGAATGTGCTGCAGTCCCTCTTGGTGTAGCGTCGATTAGTGCTTTCAAGCTCATCGTCGTTTTCCGGCAGCGTCACCGTCTTCCCGATGATCACATCCTCTCCTGACACACGGACGCCAGGCGCAATCAGTCCATCGTCATCCAGCTTATCGTAAATGGCGTGTCTCATGCCTGAGGAAGATTCCAGTTTATTCTAGTGTGAAAGCTCATCATAGCCCCGCCCCCACCTGACATAACTCATACTGCAAACATCATCATTTCTCACCCTGGCAGGTTTCACGTGTCGGTTTCTCAAAGATCTCTTCCTGGTCAAAACCTTTCTTTGACTCCTGCTCTTTGTAGGACCGATAGAAGACTGACCTGCGGGGGGAGGGCAACGTTAAACATGCACAAGTTATCAATCATTAAACAGGCAAAGCAACGACAGACTCACCTGAAGAAGCCTCGGTCCACAGCCGACCTGTTCATGATCACAGAGTCCTCCTGGTTGTATCCTGTGTACGAGGCAATCGCCACGATGGAGTTGATACCTGACAGACAGGAGGCGGGGATCAGAAACAAACTGAAAACTCTACCTGACAGTCAGGTCAACCAAGTCAGTCAGACTGTCCAGCTGTGGGATACCTGCAGGAAGCTCTCTGAAGCGCAGATACTCCATGGAGCGGGTGGTGACGAGCGGCTTCTGGGGGTAGTACAAGACGTGTGCGAGCGTGTCCATGCGAACGTGGAAGTTGGTGATGTAGACGCCCATGGCCTGTTTTCCCATGGCGGACTGATACGTGTTCCTGGGAGACTGAACACGAATATAGTTTGTTACCCTAGAGACAATATTTCAGGGTGTCGTGTTCACATTAATCCATAGTCTACCGGCCACATACCTGGTTGTGGTCAGGGAAGGGGATGATGGAAGCGCAGACTCCCAGGATCATGGACGGGTGGATCTCACAGTGTGTGTAGGTGGAGCAGTAGGCTACGCCCTTCTCCTGGAGATCATCGGGGGTCATGGCAAGCATCACTGTCTCTTCCTCTAGAGTGTCAATGTACTCCACCACGCCACTCGCCACCAGGTCCTGCCAACTGACAACAGACCACAACAAGTGTCAAGACACCAGAAACCACTAGAACATCAGCATGCTGTTTCACCTGTACCTGTTATCTATAGGGATGTCATATACCAGAAATTTGGTAGTCAGTACCAACACCACCAAAATCAAATATAAACTCTTTAATTCCATTAAAGCAACAACAGTGGGATGGAAGTTTCAAATACAGAAAATGCCATCAGTTTTATTTAAAACCAAACTGTGACGAAAAAACACAGTCGACTCTTTTGGTGGTGCAGTGTTTCTCCTGCAGTGCCCAGCTGCATGAAATATGAAACTAATTAGCCCAAGTTGTGTTGATTCAAAGAAAATCACAGAGCTACATCTCTGTATTTTTTTTTGTTTAGCAAGGTTTGCTTCCGCCTTCCTCCTGGTTTGCATACCAGGTTTTGATTTTTAAACTCTACACAACATTTCTACAACCCAGGTAAACTTGTTAAAATGAGTAATATTGAGCTTGTTCAGTGTGTGGAGTGCAGGATGTTTAGACCGTCTTCCTCCGTCGTTAGCGGTAATTTTACCTGTGACAGGTGTGTGTTAGTTAGCACTTTGACGGAGAAGATATCAGCGTTAGAGGAGCGCATCCAGACTTTAGAGAGAGTTAGAGAGAGCGAGAGTAGTATTATTTCCGTAGCGGACAGTCTGGGTGCCGCAGGCGGAGATAGCCAGTCCTCGACTCCGGCGTTAGAGCCCTGACAGCGGGGCGAGTGGGTAACAACTCGCCCAGCCAAAGCTAAGGCTAAGGCTAGCCCACCGGAGCACACCACCCCCGCGCTTCACGTGTCCAACAGGTTTGCCCCTCTCAGTGATTCACCTGCTGAGAAACCTGGAAGAACTCTGGTCATAGGAGACTCGATAATGAGACACGTGAAATTAGCCAGACCTTTAGGGGCTCCAGCGGCTGTGGTCAGGTGTATCCCGGGGGCCAGGGCACCGGACATTGAAGGTAATCTTAGGGCCTTAGGACAGCATAGTTTTTCTAAGATAGTGGTACATGCTGGAGCTAACGATATACGCCTTTGTCAGTCTGAGGTTACGAAGAATAACTTTAAAGAGGTGTTTAAATTAGCGAAGGCGATGTCCGAAGTGGTAATCTTCTCTGGCCTCCTCCCAATGAGACGAGGCGACATAACCTACAGCAGGTTATGGTCGCTGAACCGCTGGATGTCCAGGTGGTGCTCCGAAAACAACGTGGGCTTCATAGATAATTGGAGTACCTTTGAGGGCAAACCTGGCCTGTTAGGGCGGGACGGTGTCCATCCCACTTGGGAAGGTGCTGCTCTCATTTCTTGTAGCATAGGTCATAGTCTAAGATCAGGCCTAGCTAGTCGCTGACTACCCAGAGTCCAGGACAGGGAGCAGACAAACAGGCTAAACCAAGTGTCTGTTAGCTGCACAGAGTCGTCACTCAGGGTTCAACATATTGAGACTGTGTCTGTTCCCCGAGGTTAATAAAAAGTTAGAAAAACCCAGAAAGTCTGTTTTAGTAATTTAATTAACATAGAGACCTCAAATTCAGGGCACACTGACTGTGCAGCCAGCACCTGTGATCTGAAGTTAGGATTGTTAAATATTAGATCTCTTACATCTAAAGCTCTTACTGTTAATGAAACTATCACAGATCAGGAGTTTGATATACTCTGATTAAACAGGACGAGTATGTAGCTTTGAATGAAGCAGCTCCTCCTGGATACAGCTACATTCACCAGCCTCGTCTGACTGGTAGAGGAGGAGGTGTCGCAGTTATTTACAATGATAAACTGACTATCGTACAAAAACGTACACAAATTTAAAGCTTTTGAATGTCTTTATAGTAACATAACAAGTGTAGATACAAACATAAAGTCTGCTCAGCTGATCCCGCTAATTATCATTTACAGATCCCCAGGGCCCTACTTTGAATTTCTTTGTGAATTTGCAGATTTCCTTTCTAACCTAGTTGTTTCTGTAGACAAAGCGTTAATTGCTGGAGATTTTAATATTCACTTCGAGAATCCAGAAGACCATCTGAGAACAGCATTTATGTCCATATTGGACTCGCTAGGAGTAGATCAGTGTGTAGTAGGACCCACTCATAAAGCGGGTCACACCTTAGATTTAATAATATCCTTCGGTTTAAGTATAAGAAATTTACTTAGGCTCCCACTGTCTGAAGTTATCTCAGACCACTGTCTTGTTTCAACTACAGTGTGTCATATTAATAATGTACACTCAGCGCCGCGCTATCGCATTAAACGTACATTTACATCAACTACCGCACAGAGCTTTATTAGTAATCTCCCAGAGTTATCAACTTTGATTGGATCACCGTCTGACCCTAAAGAACTAGACCAGGCGACTGAATATCTAGAGTCGTCATTACGTTATACCTTAGATCAGGGGTGTCCAATTCCAGTCCTCAAGGGCCACTGTCCAGCTTGTTTTGCAACCAGCCTTGCACTTAAAGCTTCTGATTGGCTGAACACACCAGATCCAGGTAATCAGCAGTGGGTAAGGCAGAGATAGTTGGAAAACTAGCAGGATAGTGGCCCTCGAGGACCAGGATTGGACAGCCCTGCCTTAGATAATGTAGCTCCAGTTAAAGGAAAAGTCATTAGAGATAAGAAACTTGCTCCCTGGTATAACGATGACACGCGCGCCTTAAAACAGACTGCTCGAAAGTTAGAGCGTAAATGGCGCCAAACAAAATTGTTAGTATTTCAGATAGCATGGAAGGAGAGCATACTGAGCTATAAAAAAGCTCTTAGTGCAGCTAGATCAACGTATCTCTCCACTCTCATAGAAAACAACAAAAATAACCCTAGATTTTTATTTAATACAGTAGCCAAATTAACTAAAAAAGAAAACCACTGCAGATATCTCCACAACAACATTGTGCAGTAGTGAGGACTTCATGAACTTTTTCAATAACAAAATTGTAAATATAAGGCATAAAATTCAAGCTTTAAAACCAGACAATTTAATTGACGCAGATGACGAGCTAACCTCAGCAGATCAGTACCTAGATTACTTTACTCCTCTTGAAGAGAATGAACTAATTTCACTCATCTCTTCTGCAAAATCTTCAACCTGTACATTAGACCCTATACCGACACACTTTCTAAAACAGATAGTGCCAGAAATAACAGAACCCCTGCTGACAATCATAAATTCCTCACTCAGCTGTGGGTATGTCCCAAAGTGCTTTAAATTAGCAGTTATTAAACCGCTAATCAAAAAACCTGATCTCGACCCCTGTCAGCTGTCCAATTACAGGCCGATATCAAACCTCCCCTTTATCTCAAAGTTTCTCGAAAAGATAGTAGCTGGGCAGCTATCCTCGTATCTTCATAGAAATAACATACACAAACTCTATCAGTCAGGATTTATGCCTCATCACAGCACAGAGACGGCACTTGTTAAAGTAGTAAATTACCTCCTATTGGCCTCTGATCAGGGTAGTGTCTCTATGCTTGTGCTACTCGATCTCAGTGCAGCTTTTAACACCATTGACCATAGTATTCTCCTTCACAGACTAGAAAATGTTGTTGGAATTAAGGGAAAGGCCCTCTCCTGGCTTAGGTCCTATTTGACTGATCGTTATCAGTATGTAGATCTAAATGGCGATTACTCCACATGTTCTCCAGTGGAGTTTGGTGTTCCACAGGGTTCAGTTTTAGGCCCACTGCTTTTTTCCTTCTACATGCTTCCTCTGGGCAACATTATCCGTAAACATGGTATTAACTTTCATTGTTATGCTGATGACACACAGTTTAGATGCTGTCTTCCCCACTCTCACTGATCACTCAGGTTTGTTGATGGTGAAGTGTTCGGTTGCTCTACATCCCAGGGAGCCCTCATGTCTGTGTTTCCTTCTGGCCCACCCTTTTAGTTAGGCTGTCATAATTAGTCCTGCCGGAGTCCCTGCTGCACTATTCTACATATACATTCACCTCAAACTTTATCCGACTGTGAATACAACTAACTGCCATCCCTCTCTTTCTCTACCTCTCTATTTTCCTCTTCCTGTCTCTCTGTCGAGCTACACGTCATCCCACCCTCTGCCCTCTGGGCCTGTCTGACTCGTCCTGATGCCCAACTTCTGGCTGGAGATCTCGTCGCTCGGATCCACCGTCTGCCCTATGGGATGCGTTTGGAGACTGGAGTTGGTCACACACTACTATGAAGTCGGTCTTGGCCTCGGCGGACGTCGGCAGCTGTTTCTCTGAGGTCTCGACTCAACGCTCGATAGTCCAGGAATGGAACAAGTCTGCCTGCAATTAACTAACCGGACTCCACATTAACTTAAAGACATTAACTATTATATTGGACTGCCTGCTGCCTACATAGCATGTAATCACCCATGAGGATGGGTTCCCTGTTGAGTTTGGTTCCTCTCAAGGTTTCTTCCTGTTGCCTTCTCAGGGAGTTTTTCCTTGCCACCGTCGACCTCGGCTTGCTCATCAGAGACAATCTCATTTCATGATTCATACACATTCACTGTTCATGTACTGTTCTTTGGTTGTGTAAAGCTGCTTTGTGACAATGTCAATTGTCAAAAGCGCTCTACAAATAAAATTGAATTGAATTGAATCGAATTGTCCATAACTTTTAGTGGATCATCTGACTTTAAGGGCAAAATATCTCCATACATGATTAGGTTTTTTTTTCCCTATATGGTCACAGCGGTCTGGCGAATGTGTTGCTGCACCTGGACCATCCCACACACTGTTGTTAGCAAAGTCCTTCTTTTTGCCTTTAATGTCAGTTTACTCTTGTAGGGTTATTAACGTTATGCTGACCTTGTCTGTGTTGGAGAAATCACATTCTCCAGTCCCTATGATGGCTACAGAGTTTTGGAGAGTTACTGTTTTTTTTCAGCACCACACAAAACTAGTATTTTCCAAAATTCTTGTTTTGACTTGGTACCAAATTATCTGTTCTTGTGACATTCTTTGTTGTCTCACCTGTAATTGTTGTACTCTCTCTCCTTCAGCTGGTCAATGTGTCGTCTCTTCAGCAGGAGTTTCTGTTTCTCAACAATCAACAGCGGCCGACAGATTCGTCCAGCGTCTGTGTAAATCCTGATCTCACGTTCTCTAATGTCTCTAATCATCGACACCTGAAATGTGGCAAACAGAATTAATTAATTTGTTTAAAGACACAGTTTGTTGATCTTCATCTTACCTAATTTTGTACACAGTTGAAATTTTACACTCAGCAGGTTAAATGTTACCTCAGACACAATGATGTCCATCTGTCGGCGCAGCTTCCTCAGCGTGTTCATCAGTTGTTCAGGATCTTTGTGGATTCCGACCCAGCAGCCGTTCACAAAGATCTTAGTGGCACTGAAACATTAACAATTCACACAAATTAAAACAAATATGATTCACATGTAAACTTGCCGAGCTGTAGTGCAGTCACTTTGGTCTGAAAAATAAATCAGGCGCAAAGGTTTCTCCAGGTTGTAAAGAAAGAACTAATGTCTTTACTAATGTAAATCAATTATTAATCAACCCCAGACCTTGTTGATCAACCCCAGACCTTGTTGATCAACCCCAGACCTAAATATAGTTTGAATTCATTTGAGAGCCTCACTCTTAGCCTCTCTGATCCTAAATGGAAAAATCAAAAACCAGTCCTGTTTGTTATTGTGTACCGTCCTCCTGTCCCTTACTCTGAGTTTTTAACTGAATTCTCAGAGTTTCTATCTGATTTAGTACTTGGTGGAGATAAAGACATTATAGTGGGTGACTTTAATATCCATGTAGATGCATTTAATTCACTATTAGACTCCATTGGTTTTACCCAAAATGTAAATAAACCCACTCACTGTTTTAATCCCACTCTTGATCTTATTCTGACATACGGTGTGGAAATTGATCAGTTAATAGTTTTTCCCCAAAACCCTCTTTTATCTGACCATTTCTTAATTACATTTGAATTTACAGTACCAGACTTTACTAAACCTACAGATAAGATTCACTACAGTAGATGTTTATGTGAAAATGCTGTTGACAAATTTAAGGAACTGATTCCATCTTTTATTTCAGAGCCATGTACCAACACAGATGAAGGCAGTTATTTCAATGTTACTCCAGCAAGTGGACTATCTTGTTAATAGTACTGGTGCTTCACTTGGAACAATACTTGATACTGTTGCTCCTCTGAAAAAGAAACTAGTGAGTCAGAGGAAGTTAACTCCATGGTACAATTCATAAATCCGTAGCTTAAAGCAGAAATCACGTAAGTTGGAAAGGAGGTGGCGTTCCACCAATTTAGATGAATATTGCCTAGCCTGGAAAGATAGTTTAATAATATATAAAAAAGCCCTGCGTAAAGCTAGAACTTCATATTACTCCTCATTAATAGAGGCAAATAAGAACAACCCTAGGTTTCTTTTCAGCACTGTAGCCAGGCTGACAAAGAGTCATAGCTCGGTTGACCCTAGTATTCCCTCAACTCTCAGCAGCAATGACTTCATGAATTTCTTTACAAATAAAATCATAACTATTAGAGAAAAAATTGATCAGATCCTCCCTGCATATAGCATGGATTGTACAACAACTCTAGATCCACGCTCGTACTTAGACTGCTTCCTCCCTGTAGATCATTCTGAATTAATTTCAGTAATTAATTCCTCTAAACCATCAACATGTCTCTTAGATTCCATCCCGACTAGACTCCTCAAGGATGTCTTACCTTTGATCAGCACGTCCATATTAGATCAGATCAATCTGTCTTTACAAATAGGCTACGTACCACAGGCTTTTAAGGTTGCTGTAGTCAAGCCCCTACTCAAAAAGCCTACTCTGGACTCAGGGGTCTTAGCGAATTATAGACCAATATCCAATCTGCCCTTTATCTCTAAAATCCTTGAAAAGATAGTTTCTAAGCAATTGTACGACCACCTACGTAGCAATAACTTGTATGAAGATTTCCAGTCAGGATTTAGAGTACATCATAGTACAGAAACAGCACTGGTAAAGGTTACTAATGATCTTCTATTAGCATCAGACAATGGTCTACTCTCTATACTCATCTTGTTAGATCTTAGTGCTGCATTCGACACTATAGATCACAACATTTTATTACACAGACTGGAACATGTCATTGGAATCAAAGGAACAGCACTAGAGTGGTTTAAATCGTATCTATCGGACAGATTTCAGTTTGTACACGTTAATGATGAGTCTTCCATGCACAGCAAAGTCAGCTATGGAGTTCCACAGGGATTTGTGCTTGGACCGATTCTTTTCACGTTATATATGTCCCCTTTAGGCAATATTATTAGGAAACACTCTATAAATTTCCATTGTTATGCAGATGATACCCAGCTATATTTATCTATGAAACCAGGAGAAACTAATCAATTAGTCAAACTTCAGGAATGCTTAAAAGACATAAAGGCCTGGATGACCTCCAATTTCCTTCTCCTAAATCCGGACAAGACAGAGGGCTTGGGCCTAAAAATCTCAGAGACACTATGTCTAAACACATTCTCACCATTGATGACTTAGTTCTGGCCTCAAGTAATGCTGTAAGAAACCTCGGAGTTATCTTTGATCAGGATATCTCCTTCACTTCATACATCAAAGAAATCTCTAGAACTGCCTTTTTTCACCTAAGAAACATTGCTAAAATTAGGAGCATCCTGTCCCAAAGTGATGCTGAAAAACTAGTCCATGCATTTGTTACTTCCAGACTGGACTATTGTAATTCATTATTAATAGGATGTCCCAATAACTCATTAAAGAGCCTCCAGTTAATCCAAAATGCTGCAGCCAGAGTTCTGACTGGAATTAGCAAGAGAGATCATATTTCTCCAACGTTAGCTTCTCTCCATTGGCTCCCTGTTAAATCCAGAATTGAATTTAAAATTCTTCTCCTAACTTATAAATCCCTTAATAATCAGGCTCCATCTTATCTTAAAGACCTCATAGTTCCTTATCTTCCAAGCAGAACTCTCCGTTCTCAGACTGCAGGTTTACTTGTGGTTCCTAGAGTTTCCAAATGTAGAATGGGAGGCAGAGCCTTTAGCTACCAAGCCCCTCTCCTGTGGAACCAGCTCCCAGTTCAGGTTCGGGAGGCAGACACCGTCTCTACATTTAAGACTAGACTTAAAACTTTCCTTTTTTATAAAGCTTATAGTTAGAGATGGATCAGGTGACTCTGAACCATCTCTTAGTTATGCTGATATAGGTTATTCTGCTGGGGGACCTCTACTGATAAACTGAGCTCCTCTCCTCTCTCCTTTCTCCTGTATCAATGCAAATGCCACCATTGCATGTCATTAACTTTGTGTCTTCTCTCTCTTTTAGTTGTGTTTCCTCCTCTCTGTCTCCCTCTCTCTGTACTTTTCTGCAGGTATCCTCGGCCTGGAGCTGTACATCTCCAGAATCCAGTTCATCTGCCCAATGTTCTTGATGCTTGTTGTTGTCTTTATTGCCTGCTGTTCTTTTCTCTCTTCTCTTTCCACTCACCCCAACCGGTCAAGGCAGATGGCCGCCCACTATGAGCCTGGTTCTGCTGGAGGTTTCTTCCTCTAAAGGGAGTTTTTCCTCTCCACTGTTGCCTAAAGCTTGCTCAAATGGGATTGTTGGGTTTTCTCTATAATATTTTGTATAAATATTTTCTGTAAGGTCTTAAACCTTACACTGTAAAGTGCCTTGAGATAACTTCTGTTGTAAATTGGCGCTATACAAATAAAATTGAATTGAATTGAATTGAATTGATAGCCTGGAAAGATAGTTTAATAATATATAAAAAAGCCCTCCGTAAAGCTAGAACTTCATATTACTCCTCATTAATAGAGGCAAATAAGAACAACCCCAGATTTCTTTTCAGCACTGTAGCCAGGCTGACAAAGAGTCATAGCTCTGTTGAGCCTAGTATTCCCTCAACTCTCCGCAGCAATGACTTCATGAATTTCTTTACAAATAAAATCATAACTATTAGAGAAAAAATTGATCAGATCCTCCCTGCATATAGCATGGACTGTACAACAACTCTAGATCCACGCTCGTACTTAGACTGCTTCCTCCCCGTAGATCATTCTGAATTAATTTCAGTAATTAATTTGGAAGGAATTTTAATTCCTCCATCAACATGTCTCTTAGATCCCATCCCGACTAGACTCCTCAAAGATGTCTTACCTTTGATCAGCACGTCCATATTAGATCAGATCAATCTATCTTTACAAATAGGCTACGTACCACAGGCTTTTAAGGTTGCTGTAGTCAAGCCCCTGCTCAAAAAGCCTACTCTGGACTCAGGGGTCTTAGCGAATTATAGACCAATATCCAATCTGCCCTTTATCTCTAAAATCCTTGAAAAGATAGTTTCTAAGCAATTGTACGACCACCTGCGTAGAAATAACTTGTATGAAGATTTCCAGTCAGGATTTAGAGTACATCATAGTACAGAAACGGCACTGGTAAAGGTTACTAATGATCTTCTATTGGCATCAGACAATGGACTACTCTCTATACTCGTCATGTTAGATCTTAGTGCTGCATTCGACACTATAGATCACAACATTTTATTACACAGACTGGAACATGTCATTGGAATCAAAGGAACAGCACTAGAGTGGTTTAAATCATATCTATCGGATAGATTTCAGTTTGTACACGTTAATGATGAGTCTTCCATGCACAGCAAAGTCAGCTATGGAGTTCCACAGGGATTTGTGCTTGGACCGATTCTTTGTCCCCTTTAGGCAATATTATTAGGAAACACTCTATAAATTTCCATTGTTATGCAGATGATACCCAGCTATATTTATCTATGAAACCAGGAGAAACTAATCAACTAGTCAAACTTCAAGAATGCTTAAAAGACATAAAGACCTGGATGTCCTCCAATTTCCTTCTCCTAAATCCAGACAAGACAGAGGTTATACTGTTAGGGCCTAAAAATCTCAGAGACACTATGTCTAAACACATTCTCACCATTGATGATTTAGTTCTGGCCTCAAGTAATGCTGTAAGAAATCTCGGAGTTATCTTTGATCAGGATATCTCCTTCACTTCATACATCAAAGAAATCTCTAGAACTGCCTTTTTTCACCTAAGAAACATTGTTAAAATTAGGAGCATCCTGTCCCAAAGTGATGCTGAGAAACTAGTCCATGCATTTGTTACTTCCAGACTGGACTATTGTAATTCATTATTAATAGTTTGTCCCAGTAAAGCTCCAGTTAAAAATGCCTCCAGTTTTGAATGAATCCTCAGTTTGAATTGAATTTTAAATTCTTCTCCTCACTTATAAATCTCTTAATAATCAGGCTCCATCTTATCTTAAAGACCTCATAGTTCCATATCTTCCAAGCAGAACTCTCCGTTCTCAGACTGCAGGTTTACTTGTGGTTCCTAGAGTTTCCAAATGTAGAATGGGAGGCAGAGCCTTTAGCTACCAAGCCCCTCTCCTGTGGAACCAGCTCCCAGTTCAGGTTCTGGAGGCAGACACCCTCTCTACATTTAAGACTAGACCTAAAACTTTTTTATAAAGCTTATAGTTAGAGATGGATCAGGTGACTCTGAACCATCTCTTAGTTCTGCTGCTATAGGTTAGTCTGCTGGGGACCTCTACTAATAAACTGAGCTCCTCTCCTCTCTCCTTTCTCCTCTGTCCATTCAAATTCTACCATTTCATGGCATTAACTTTGTGTCTTCTCTCTCCTGTAGTTGTGTTTCCTCCTCTCTGTCTCCCTCTCTCTGTACTTTTCTGCAGGTATCCTTGGCCTGGAGCTGTACATCTCCAGAATCCAGTTCACCTGCCCAATGTTCTTGGTGCTTGTTGTTGTTTTTTGTTGCCTGCTGCTCAGATGGCCGCCCACCATGAGCCTGGTTCTGCTGGAGGTTTCTTCCTCTAAAGGGAGTTTTTCCTCCCCACTGTTGCCTAAAGCTTGCTCAAATGGGATTGTTGGGTTTTTTTGTATAAATATTTTCTGTAAGGTCTTAAACCTTACACTGTAAAGTGCCTTGAGATAACTTCTGTTGTAAATTGGCGCTATACAAATAAAATTGAATTGAATTGAATTGAATTGAATTGAATTAAAGCAGACTCTTCTTTTCAGGACTGCTGTGTCCTGTTAAAACAGAGCCATTATCAGCCCACAAACATCACAGCAACACCACATTTTAAATAGTGATGTGTTAAATCAAAGATCAGTCAGTCAGTAAGTAGTTGGTAACCAGCCCTGCAGTGACTCTAAACTTAATTTAATGCTGTGGAGTTCAGTTCAGAGTTATGCCACTGTATCCACTCAACATTTAAGGGTTAAACCACAACTACTGTAATTAACTCTGCGCACGTTTGATGAAGTTACTGCACGATCTGACAGATTTTGATATTTTAAAAAAACTGCAAAACTACCAAACAAACTGTGTTGTCAGTGTGGGACATTAGGCAGCAGGACATCATGTCTCAGGCGGACTTAAAGCGGAAACAGCTTCTGTCCTGCAGGAACCCGATAATACAGACGTACGGATGTTACTGAGCAGATTAAAGCCACTGACTCTGCGATGGCAGCAGGGGAGATCTCCTCCAGGTTCTCCATACTCCACTCCTCCAGAAACTCCAGGATGGGGGATGGCTGGGACCCCACAGAGATGTAAGCCATGAGGGCCAAGTTCTTCACCAGACCCACGGCGTGACCCTAAAACCCAGCATTACTCCATTAACACAACGATAATCATCTGGGTTAATTGTTACACCTTAAACTCAACTCAGACGATTTTACCTCTGGGGTCTCGGCCGGACACACCATTCCCCACAGCGTGTTGTGCAGCTGTCGCGGTTTTGCTAGTTTCCCATCTCTGCCGATGGGGGAGTTCACTCGACGCAGGTGGGACAGAGTGGATGCGAAGGTTAGACGGTTTAATACCTGCGAACAGAAAATAGTTTAGAAGCAGATCTGAGGATGTGATCAGGTCTCACACAGACCAAAGACTAATCTGAAAACAAAGAATCATCTGACATGCAGACGACGGAGGTCCGACAAGTGCCAAAGGTATAGTACACACTGCAAAATTCAGCCAGTGTTTTTGCCTTGAGCCGGTGGAGTCCCATCCAACCTCCATCCTCATGTGTAACTGATAAAAACTAAGTGAAATGAAAACCCTCCTCCTGGAGGTTCTCACCTGGGACACCCCAGCTCGGGCCTGGTGAGCCTTCTTGACATCGCCCCAGTTCCCGGTGGCCAGTGAGTATTTGAGACCGTCTGAGATTATCCTGGTTTTGATGGCTAGCTCCAGATTGAAGTCTTTTCCTCTATCGATGAATTTCTGAGCATAGATCCTGATCTCCTTCAGCAGGTTCTTAAACATCCTGAAACAGCAAGAGAAGCGTTTTTTTTTTTTTTTTTACTTGATGTGTTAGTGTCCAGTTTTAGCTTCCAGCCCCTCATACTAAAAGAGCTTCACCTCCAATATAAAGCTAACATTTCCAGGATTCTATTTCACACTGAACACGCTGAAGCTCAAAGCCTGAATAAAGGACAAAACATGTCCCAACGTAACTTCTGCCCAGCACTGTTCAGGTGTGTGTGTTGGCTGAATGATCAATTGAAAACTAATGGCAATTTAAAATGTTGAGATTAGCCAGTCACAAAAGGCTATGATGTGGATGCAATTTGAAAAACATGCATTATGTCTGTCCCAGAAGCAAGACTGTCCATTTTGTGTTGTAGTCTTTGTGTGTGAGTACATGTGTGTGAATTCAGAGCGATGGCGATAAGCAGGCAAATGTATAACAAAGAAAAACAATTTGATTTGATAAACCTGATTTCTCCCAGAGATCACTGATCACTCTGCCATGCAGACATGTCACCAGGTTTCTAATCAGCTTTTTACTAGAGATCATGTTCAGGACAATGGACAGAAGAAGGCAGTTCTGCTTGTCCTTACTGGAAATGGTTTGCACTAGAGAAAAGTGAGTCTGTTTAATGACTTTGAAATTGTAATAAACACATTAGAATAAGTTTATATCTTTTCAGTTCTTTTTCTTGCATTAGAATACATTCTGTACACATCATTGTAGAGGGAAGAAGCAGAGTAATAATCTAATGGATCAAAAAACACATAACACCTGCTAGACTGAAGGTAGTTGAGGGGTCTACAGTTAAATGCACAATGTTCTCTTTTAATTTACTGTGTGCTGGACACTACTGAGAATATTCAACTGAAGCTTGACTTTACAAAAATTAATCACAATTAGATATTTAGTGTTTCTAGTTGCTAGTGTGTTTCCTGACTTTAAAGGTAAGGTCAAAGGTCTGAGAGAAAGACAGTGAGAAGCCCCACCCTCTAAATAGGAAGGCCAGTAGTGGCCCAGCGAGGTCCAGCCTCTTGTTGCCATAGTGATCTCTGTCGTCCAACTCTCGCCTGCCAAGAGCAGCAAGCAGCAATCGGTGCACCATATACCTGACAATACAGGGAGATGCAAACACACTGTTATGCATGGCTCGCACTTGTGCAGTTACATCTCAAGTGTACATCAAATAGGACTCACCCCAGGAAGTAAGCCTTCTTAGTTTCGCAGAAATCGCTCACTCCGACATGTGGCAGCATCTCTTTCTGCAGAACTTCTTTAGCGTATTTGATTCTTCGCTCTTTTGTCACTCCAGGCTTAGCTCCTCTGGAACCAATGAAGTTCAGAGCCACGTTCTGCTCCTGGATCACAAAAGCTTCGTCCAAAGATGGCTTCACCTGCAGCACAGTGACATCCCTTATGACATCACACAGACTACCTGTAGTGTGTTACCTACTTGATCAATGAGTGATCAGTCAGACTGACCATTTCCATCATCTCAGGGTCATCAAAGTCATAAATGATGTGTTCCAGGATGTCTCTGTCAGACACAAAGCCCAGCGCTCTGAACACAATGATGATGGGAACTTCCTGTCTGATGTACGGCAGCGTGGAGACGATCCTTTGCCCAATCGCACTCTTCTTTACTCCCTGAGAAACATTCAGTCAATAATCAATATGTTTATCAACTAAAACTGTCCTGAACTCCCTGATTAACGAGCTAATAAATCAATCACACTAACAGACTGAAATTAAATGAGCTAAAACATAATTCTGTAAAATGCGATGAACAGTGCCTGCGGGTGACTGTCAGGACTAACCTGTCCTCCTCGGGCCATCATGCTGACCCAGATGGTGCTCGTTGGACGTGATGAGTTCTCCAAGCAGGACCGGCATTCAGCTGTGTAGGCATACTTTGAGTCTTTCTTGGCGAAGACGTACACTGTGTTGGTGGCCATCTTTTCCTGAGCGATCAGTACCTAAGGACCAGTTTACAGATTAGAAAACCACCCAAAGAACAGTCTTCAGTCACAGCTACAGTGTGTTAGCTTAGCATTTAGCCTGTAGATGATGTCACCAGGTGTGCACTGATTTTAGAGCGTACCTTCTCTGAGCCGTTGATGATGAAATAACCCCCAGGGTCCAATGGACACTCGTTGAGCTCACACAAGTCTCGGTCAGTCAACCCACTCAGCAGACAGTAGGTGGAGCGCAGCATGATGGGGATCTTCCCGATGAAGGTCTTCTGGTGCTGGGTCTGCAGTTGGTCCTCCCCCTCCTTTATAATGGTCTTTGTAATGTCCACATACAGTGGTGCCGAGTACCTGGGGTGAGTGGTGAGGCACAGAAACAACAGGTCAGAAAAAGTGTATGTTTTAGAAGACCGAGCAGAAACAAAAAGTTTTAATATGTCAAATTAATCTAAGAATGTGCAACTTTGGTGAGAATCACATTCTGCACGAAAAACTGTGTTAAAGGTCAAAACGACATCACTATAATTAAACTGAGTGATCACTTAGTGAGCGAGCAGGAAAACCAGGTGAGACCTACGTCAGATTTCGTAGTCGGGCTTCATTGGGCATCATGGGAGAAGGAGCCCCGTCTCTCTCCCAATGGGTGGGCTTGGACAAGTAGATCTGCTCAAACTTTAGCAGGTAACGAGGCTGAAACACAAGAGGCCAGAGTGATGTCACAGCTGCGGCTACACCAACCTGAAAACATCCTGTAAACATTTTAAAGATCTTAGACTGCTAATGACATTTCACTGAGCTCTGCAGCGTATTGTGCTCACCACGTTCATTAACATGCTCGGCTGTGACTGGACAACTGTTTCCAAAACACAGACAATTTTGAGAATTTGATTTTACAAATTCTTCTGTGTTTAAAATTTATTCAGATTCAAATCTTTAATGTAATCTATTTAAGTCACATGTACTGATATGAACGAAATTTCAAAGCACTGACTCATTAGGTACAGAAAAGACATAATAGAAGTGACACTAAAAAATAACAGTGTGTCTGTGCTGTGGACACTGCAGTAGTCCCCAAAAAAAAAATATTTGCCATTGCTACGTATAATCACTAATAGCCACAATGTAAATACCATGTAAGATGAAAATAACTTTAAGTGTAAAAATATGTAGTAGGATATTAGCTCCAATTTTCCACCTTCAATAACGTTATTGCACATATTGTTTTGATAATATAGTAGTCTATACTGAGTTCAGGATTCTGATGGCCTGTGGAATGAAACAGTTTCTGAACCTGGCTGTTTTGCGCTTCAGACTGCGGTACCTCCTACCAGAGGCCAGCATAATAAACAGTCCATTCATGTCAGATACTACACCAAGTCTGCTTCAGTTTCCACCACAATCACAACAATCCTGTTTGCCGTTCACCTGACTCTCACTGAAGCCCATCACCACAGATTTACATCAAGTTTTCCTAACTTTCACCTGTGGCCTCACTGCTTTTGCTGCACTAGCGATATGTCATTTGTAGTGTGAATGTAGCACCAACCCCACCACCAGCTTTTGCTCACCGGCTCCTCCACCTCTCCTGATGTGTGTTGGGCTTCAGCCTGCAGGTCGATTGGGGGGGCATCCTCCACGATTCTCTGCACTGACATCTGGATGAACTCATCGAATGAGTCCAACTGCTGCCGCACCAGGCCCTTCTCGTCAAAATAAGAGCTAGAAAAGAGCAGAGACATGTGAATTCCGAAACCGTTTGCAATTCTCTAATTAGAATTAGATTGGTCCCAAGGATGGACAAACTCCTAGAAACAAGACTCAGTGCAAATCTCTGCACTGCTGCACAAGAGGCTTCAACAGCTCCTCTCCACAATAAGAGTTTTAGAAGTTAAAACTGTAGCTTTAATGTTAAACTTTGTAATTAAAGTGGCAGCAGTCGTCGCTAGTTGATTAAATACTGATTAGTTATTGTGTCAATCAACAATATTTATTATTAGCCTTTTATGTCCAGAACTTTAACACAGGTGAGTTTACCTGATGACAATCCAGCACGCTTCCTGCCACAGATCCGGAGTGATTTCATCATCGTCTTCATCATATTGATTATCTGACAAATCAACAGTAGATTAATATGTGATGGATATTTTTTTAGAGCTAAGCAATATCTGTCCTCTTTCAGCTCAAACATGTTTTTGTTACATTTTCTGTATGTCTGTCGTGTTTGTTTAAACTGGAGATACATTTGAACAAAGTAAAAAAATGTTTTTTTTTCTTAACAAGTTTTAAGGAGATAAGCTTTTTGGCTCCAACTCTCAAAAAACAGGCTCTGATGACGTGAAGAGACAGTATATTGGATCCTTCACAGATGAAACTGACAGAAGATTCCTCAAAGGCCTGTAGTCCATCATGGGACCAGTGGTTCAATTCCATCATTAAGTTGCATCAGTGTTTTGGGCCATCTGCACGGCAGTTCTGCCATCAGTGTGTGAATGGGTGAAAGAGAAGCAGTGTAAAAGCGCTTTGATTACAGATTTACCATTGATTTTGATGGTTGATGACTTTAAAACAAACACGGTATAATAAAATGTGACTAGACCTGTAGTTAACATCCCAGGCAGTACCCTCACCAAATTGAAGAAAGAATCCTCCCATGGAATTATTTTAGAGGCGAATCCCCCACTATTTTGAACAATAAACTTCAGGTCCTGATTTTCCACATGTACTCATCATAATACTTTAAACCAACTACATGCATGTATTGGCTCGGTGAATCTTCGTGTTGTGTTGTCTAGTCTGAAAGGTAGGGTCTGATCTTTGTGATGCTGAAAAGGACAAATCTGCATGATGTGTGACAGAGATCTACAATGACTGAACTGATGAACAATCACTGTGGACCCTATGTTGATGCTGATGTCGTGTTTTATTGAAGGTCTGGCTGGGAAGATGAGGGCTTCTGTTTTGCGGGTGTTTTGAGGTTGAGCTGAAGATGCCTCTCACATTTTATTTTGCAAGTTGCTTTTATGTTTCCGATTATGTTTTGTGAAAGATCCATTCATGTAGCAAATGTGGTTTTCATGTCTTTTCCAATTTTGATGTTTGTGATTTACTCAGATTCACCTCACGATGATTATTGATCAATTACTGATTGATATTAAATTCGACTTTAGACTTGAAGGTTCGGCAGCGAGTTCTCGTGTAAATTTTGTGTAAAACTTTCACCGAATAAACAAGAAGTTTAAAATTACAGTACATGTACTGCTGTTGCAGTATCTGGTACTGAGCTCACGTAGGTCTGTATTTTATGTGCAACTTATTTGCTTCTGGTTAGCCCTTTAGCTTGCTAGCCTGCTCTCTGAAACAAAGCACCGCACCATTAGCATCAGCTGTAAGCATGTGTACTGACCCGGTATGATGTTTTTAAACCAAGCTAACGTTGGTCTATGTGATAGATGTTACTAAACGTTACCGGAGTTAGCATGTTATTCACTCAGTTGGATGCTTTCAGATGCTAACATTAGCTTCATCATAAGCTAACGGAGACTTGTCAGAAGACGTTATCGAAATAACAATAATAATAATAATAATAATAAACTGTTTCCAGATGTGTGTCTGAACGTTAACGCCGTGTTACTAAGTGTAAATGTAAGTGCTCACCTTCATCCTGGTCGTACATATTTTATCTTGAAAATGTTCAAATCCAACAAAGTCTAAACTCCGACACGACGTTTTGAGCCCGACAGCGCGCCCCGGAAATTTTACGTCACTTCTGTTTTGTTCTTCTTCGTTAGTAACGCATTAATGACGCGCGCCTGCCCTCTGCAGTTTGGACAGCAACACAGCTAAAGACATGGCAGTCGGTGTGAGGACACTCATGGACACAATCACTCCATAATGCCTCGAAGGCCATGCTCATACACTCATATATCGATTTTTAATTTATCACATGTACTGCCTTACCCTAAACACTACCCTAACCAAAACCCATATCTAAACACTGACATATGTTTGTGTTTTTATGTACAAAATTCGCATTGTGAAGATCAGCTCAAATGTCCTCAGTTTCTAAAAATGTCTTCATTCCAATTAAATTTAATTAAAAACACACACATAGGACAGAGCACAGAGAGACGCTCAGAATAAAGACGGGCCAATCTGCAAACACGTGCAGATTTAACCATTATTTAACCAGATTGAGATCGAGATCTCTTTTACAAGGGCGACTTGGCAAAGTGGTTAGGAGCACACGTCATAATAACTTAATACAAATTTAAATACACTTGATCAGTATATTCCTGGCTGATTATATCAAACAGAGACCGTAAAACAAAACCAATTATAAAATCACTTGACAAATTTGTTATTTTTTCCCTTCTCAACAGCAAAGACATCAGACATCAACAAGCCACCCATGCTGTAGGAACTGTAGTGGTGTTAGGGTGGGTCACTACGGCATACTTTGAGACTACAGCGCCCACTCACATGTGAATCAGTCTGTTCTGGAAGACCTACCCGCTGTAATGATGATTGATGAAAGTATTTACTGCTGCAGCAAAAAAAGCTTTTACACCTGTTTTCCTGTTCATTTATTAAGTTGCGTGACTGTGTTGTTGTGCAGACTCGTGACAGGGCCACACTTGTTTTTCTGTTGGAATCACTCGGTGTCCCTTCTCCTCATGACAGTTTTCACTCTGTCAGCGAGTTTTCTGTCTGGTCTATCTGCTTTAATCCCCAGATTAAACCTGAACAAAGAGAGCAGCAGCATCACAACAACAGAAGCTCAAACTGTTTCAGACGACAACAGAGTTTGTCGTCTATATGACAACAGCACGCCAACAGCAAACACCACAACCCCCAAGGACCTGCACACAGACACACTGGTTTAACAAAAACAAACTAACCCAAACACTTAAACATTTACACACTCAGAATCAAACTACTTCAGAGTATTTCTGTTCTCTTTTCATCATGATGGTTGGACGAACTCTTCTGCTCATGTGTGTGGCAGTTTTCATCTGTGCAGGTAAGACTGATTTATTTCTTCAAATGCATAAGGAATATGAAGGAGTTGTGTCTTCATCGGTGTTTGAATGTTGGGAGTAAGGCTGCTGAGTTAGAGCTTGTTCCAGCATTATGGGACCACTGAGCTGAACATCTTTGTTGGGATCTTCCTCGGTATGATGGAGATAGAGAACACTGTTGGTTGGCAGAGCTCAGTGGGAGAGAAGGACTGTATAGACCTGGATCAGGGAGCTCAGCTAGGAAGGTGATGTAAGGTGACCACTCTGTAGGTGTGAGTCAGAGCTTTGAAGCTGATGCAGCAGCTACAGGAAGTCGGAGCAGAGACATGAACAGTGGTGGTAAAAAATTAGAAGTGCTGCTGCAGTTTGGATCATCTGGAGGTTTGATGTTCATGATGGTCGTCTGTCAGCAGGATACTGCACAAGGAGCTGGACAGAGTATTGAGATAGGTAGGGTCCGATTTTTCTGATGTTGTAGAGGGTGAATCTGCTGCCTGAGAAATGGAGGAAATGTGGTCAGTAAAGCTTAATGGTTGTCAACGATAACCTCCATACTCCAGCAGACAATCAGCCGGATCTCATATTGATGCTTTGTTGTATGGAGGTTCTGGCTGGGAGGCACAGAACTTTTTTGTAGTAAAGATTGAGTTGAAATATTATTAACTGTTATACTGGACTGCCTGCTGCCTACATAGCATGTAATCACCCATAAGAGGATGGGTTCCCTGTTGAGTTTGGTTCCTCTCAAGGTTTCTTCCTGTTGCCTTCTCAGGGAGTTTCTCCTTGTCACGGTCCCCCTCTGCTTGCTCATCATGGACAATCTGATTATTATGATTCATACACATTCACTGTTCATGTAAACTTCCATAGTTTCTTTGGTTGTGTAAAGCTGCTTTGTGACAATGTCAATTGTAAAAAGAGCTACACAAATAAAATTGAATTGAAATGTCTTTCTCTCATCCAAGCAGAGATGTCAGAGTGACAGGTACACATGCTGAGAGAATAGAGATATGAAGTGTGCTGTGAGAGGATGATGGAGCCTAGAGACACAGATGGAGAAGAGAACAGGGCCTTGCAGCACAGGATAGAAGAGGCATGCAGAATTTTACGATGTGGTGATTTACTGTGCAAAAGGCTGCAGACAGATCGCATAGAATGAGGACTGTAACTGTACAGTGCAAAGGGACTCGATGACAGTCACAAGAATGACCACTCCAGAAGCTAGAGTGGTTGATATGAAAAAGGTTATGCAGAGAGCGGTTCATTTTAGCCAGAAACAGAGGAAATGAGTCAAGTCCGTGAAGGGACTGGGGCTTGGATAATAAAGCAGCAGGATAACCCCCTTCTATTAAGTGTGGTGAAGGCAACAGTTGTGGGTAAGGTGCTGGGGTCCAGAGCACAGGTGTCAGTTGACAATGAGTGTGATGTGATGTTTGTTGGTGGTTGCAGAGTGTCCACGTAAGCCTGAATGTAACATTGTGGATAATAAACCTGTGGATCTGTGTGTTTTTCAGATGCTGAGGATAAATCAAGACTCTTCAGGAGGGTAAGAAACAAACAATATAACTAAAGTTAATTCAGCAAAATCTTTTTGATACAGATTTGAACTGTGTGAGGAGGGAGAGTGAGGGAACCTGGGGGCATGGTTGGAAAACTGGCTGGGGGCAGATGATCCGACTGAGGAAAAACAAAAGAACAAAAGCAGACTACCTTATGACAAAAATTTATAAATCTAAAGGATTGAAATATGTGATGACATAAACAGTGTTACGACCTGCTGAACCTCAAACTTCCAAACCTGAACCCACACCCCTGCTGATTGACGTTATACCTGCTTGTGTTATGTTAACTTCGTTATGAAGCTTTTTTCATTTACATCAAATCAAAGAAAGCAGCAGAACATTTCCCAGTTTGTTTCTACACAGCTGCTGGATCACAGCAAGACAGATGAGACAGAGGCAGAAAGACTCTCTAGGTACCACCACAGCATGCAGACTATTTTTCCATCAATTGATCTATCAAATGTTTGAAAGAAAGAAAGCAGCACACATACCAATATACCTTTTGGCAGCTACAGGGTCAAAAGATATTAGACTTTTATTAGGATATTATTGTCGAGAACAATGTCTATAAACCATGTTGGTTTTCTAATCAATTGAAAAACACTTTCATAACTCAGACTCTGACTCTAAGATTTTGTGAAACGGTAGCGTTGACTGGAGCCAAATGTGGTTGACGTAATTGCACAGCAAATGATACTAAAGGAAAAAAGTGTGAACTGAAATTGAACTGCAGCAGGTTCCAGTTTTGGTAAAGTAACACACCTGGTTTGGTCTATTTTCTGATCTGTTTTTGCTGCTACAGTTTCTCCTCCAACACACAGACAGAAATAACCATGGCCCACTTACTAGCTTTGCCCCCAAGGATCCCCACAGCTTTCACACCGACCTCCAGTGTCAGAATAATGCCACCCCCCATCCCAGGTCCAGACGTTTTATTCACAATGGCGTTGGGAGGCACAGTGCCCCCATAGTCGTGTGTTAAAATGTGAAGTGTCAGTCTGTTGTGTTTCCTGTTTGTGATGCAGCCTTCCTGTGTGGGGACGGCGACTCAGGCCTGTCCGCTCAATTATTCTCCGGTCTGTGGCAACAACGGCATCACCTACCCCAATGAGTGTGCACTGTGCATCCACAGACTGTGAGTCAGCAACATTCATTCAACAGGAAAATAACATTACACCTGCAGTTCTATATACATAGTCAAATTTTAGACCTGTATCTGTGTCTGTTACCGACTATGACACCTGTCGTGTTTTATGGAATCATTAGTTATGATGGTTGAGGTCTAACAATTATCTTAGATGTAAGTTTGTTGAACAGGATGTTGGTCTGTAAAATGTAAAAACAAAAACAAAGTTGAAGAATTTTCTGCAGTCAAACAATAACACTAGAATAGAACTGTATAATTTTATTTACAGTTATATTTTGTAAAGTCCTAAACCTTTAACCCGGTTAAGTGTCTTGAGATGACTTCTGTTGTGATTTGGAGCTTTATAAAGAAACTGGTTTGAACTACACTACCGCTCAGAAGATTGGGATCACATAGATATTTTTTGTTTTCCAAGGAACACATAAAATTAGTCTGAATAGGGAAATATTGCAAAAGAACAGGACAGAACAGAACTTTGCCGAACACCTTTTGCAGCGCTTACAGACATTCTAGCTGTCAATTTGATAGCTTTCCTTCCTCAAAGTCACTTCCACTCTGTACAAATCTCCTTTTTACCACCTCCAAAGCAGCCAGACAATCACGCTGCCTCCACTATACTTGACCAAAGGTATTAAGTACTGTTCTAGCATCTTTTCATTTTTTCCACATCTCACAAATGTTGTTCTGTCCACAACACCTTCTTCCAGTCTCCCAGCGTCCAGTGTCTGTGCTCTTTTGGCCGACTCAGTCTGAGATACGACTTTTTCCAGCATCCTGAAGTCTCCTTTCCTGTCCAGATGTTGAGTTTAGTGCAGCTGCCAGTTGAGGACCTGTGAGGCGTCTTTGTCTTAAACTACACACTCTCAGATATTTGTCTTCCTGCACAGTTGTGCATCAGGGCCTCCCACTCCTATTTCTGTCCCTGTTAGAGCCAGTTTGTGCTGCTCTCTGAAGGGAGTAGTTAACAGCATGATAAGACAAGTTTCCTTTAATTTGAGCAGCCTTCCTTTCTAACAATAGTCTGACGGGTCTCTAATGAAACTTCTTTCTTTTTGGCCATTGGTACCTATTGGAACATATAATCAATCAACTGCTGATGTGCAGATACTAAACTAACCTAATGAATGCATTTGGATGAGTTTTCTAATAATTAATCAGCCTTATAAAATGATGATGAATAACTTGAATTAGCAGCTGTACCAGAAGACTGATGCAGAGGACAGACAATAAACAAAACAAAAAAAAAAAAAAAAAAAAAAAAAAAAAAAAAAAATTATATCAAATTTGTTAGTGAAGACACAGAACATCTCCTGGACTGGATGGTGTTTCCTAGTCAGAACAGGCTTGATTAAAATCTGAAGGTGATTTAGTTTTTTTCTGTTCAGGGAGAAAAATACTGACATTCTGATCGTGAAGGACGGACCTTGCTGAGGATGACGTCACCATGCTCCTCCCCAACTGATGACATCATTACCTGTATCTCTGAGTTATGTTTTGAATGTAGCTGTTAGCATGTAGCACTGTGTTTTATATTTTCATATTTCCGTAGATTTTTTCATTGAACCTTTCACCAATAAATGTTTCACTCTGAAATCTATTGTCTGTTTTTAATAAAAATCTGTGATTCTGAGACAAAATAAAACCACAGATCCCAAAATAGCAGTTACCGCTGAAAACAGAAACACAGACAGAATAGGAGCAAGGTTTGATTTATTATATGTTTGTTCTACCTGTCTTTCGTAATGGGAACACTAAAGAAGAAAGAAGCACAAAATCAGCACCTCATCTTCCTCCTTTACAGAACATGTTGAGCATTATGTTAGACAGCAGATTCTGTATTAATGGAATTTGAGGCCATATGCCATTAATCATTATCTAAATTGGTGATGGCTTCAAAACCTACAACTTGTACTCTGCCAGCTACACCATACAAAGAACTCTGGCCAGTCTTGAAACCCACCATGCTGAATATTGTTAACTTATCACTTTCAGTTGGCATTGTCCCCATCAGTTTTAAAGCGTTTGAAGAAATTGAAGAAACCACACCTTAATTCAGAGTCATTAAATAATCATAGAACTAATCTCTCGATCTTCTCTAAAATCACGGAAAGCGTTGTAGCAAAACAGCTTTCAAATCACATTTCTAATCCTAATCTGTTTAAACCTCTCCAATCAACCTACAAGTCTTCTTCTTTCATTCAACTGAAACTGCACAAAGTGGTAAATATCATTTATATGAAAGTTTGATAAAATATGGATTCCAGTTCAACATCTCTCCTTCTCTTACTGGACCTCACTGCAGCTTTTGATGTATACTCCTAAATCGACTTGACTATAAATTTGGTATCGCTGGATTGTCTCTTGTGTGCCTAAAAACTCATTTATCTGATAGAACACAATTAGTTTCTTACAGCAGCACCACATCAACATGCAAACGTGAAATATGGAGTACCACAGGTCTCGGGTCTTGGCCCTGTCTCCTTTTCTAATTATTAAATTGAATCATTAGTAAATTATACAAAGTCATGGTATTAATTTCCACTGTTATGCGAATGATAAGCAGCTCTATGTCTCTGTGAAGGCTGATGATGATGTGATTACAAATTTAGAGTTCTGCTTGTCGGCGCTAAAAAGCAGGATATCACATAGTTTTCTACTCCTAAATCCAGATAATCAATCAATAATCATCAATAACCTACCTTAACACCAGCATAAGTTTGATGACTTAACCTTAGCTCTTGACCACGATCTGATTTCTTAGAGCATGACAGCCAAAAATCTTGGAGTCAAATTTGATCCTAGCCTCTTTTTTGAACAGAAGAAGGATCAGGGAAGGATTGTTCCATCCAGTCAGTCAGGACTGATAAATCTTCTAGATAGAAGGTGAAATGTCTTCAAGTCAACTTAAAACAAATCCAGTTGGTACTGAATAGCAATTCTGGGACAATTATCAGGCTGTAGATGCTTCATGTCAGGAAATCCAAATTGTTCCAGGATTGAGTAATGAATATTGCAACTACCATGACAATTGTATTTAATAATTTGAATACTACATTTAATTAGTTTTATTTAAAGTGTCCACAATCCCAATGATGCAGCCCTAAATGCATAACCAGCAATGGTAGAGGAGGTTTCTGCCGGAAATCAATCACCAACACCTTTGTTTTGCTAGTGTTCAGGAGAAGGTGGTTTTGCTCACACCAGTCCATAAAGTCAGTAATGACCCCTCTGGATTCCTGTTCATTGCACCCAGATACACAGCCAATGGTGGTGTCATGGGAGATTTTCTGCAGGTGACAGTGGAGGGAGTTGTACTTGAATTCTTGATTTGAAGAGAACAGGAAGGGGGAAAACACTGTCCCTTGAGGGGCCCCCATGCTGCAGATTGCCCTGTGAACTCTGTGTACTGTCTGCACTGGCACTGTGAGCACACAGAGAGTTAGTTTCAAATATTATCATTACATATAAAATGTAACTAAAACAGTTCCTCACATGTCAACATACCTGAAGATTAGATTACCTATAGCTGAAAGTACAAAGAAGGTTGGTATTGTAGAACGTCCACAGTCAGATTGATATTTGATGCACATTGAAATTATTACTTTAGTAACGTAACAATGTTTAAGTAGAAATTATTGTAAATTATTATTATTATTATTTATTTTGGCGTATTTTCAGCAGCGGCCGTACACCGAGCTACTCCCTGTGAGGCGGCAGAGGGCGCTGAGCAGCTCTGCAACCTGTGGTGCCCATTTCCGGTGGCGAAGAAGAAACTCCTGAAACCCGAAGCTAACATTAGCATCAGCTGTTCGGCGGGAATTAATCCATCAGCTGGTTATTATTCTGACTTTATAGAAATTAAACCACTTTAAATCAGTCAACTGTTTATTACTTTGATGGTTTAATGTCTTAACGGTAATTCAGCCGCGGGACGACATTAACGGGAGAGGAAACACTCAGGGTGAGTATAATCTGTCGGTATTGCTGTTAAGGGTAAAATCTGTTTTTGGCTAAAGTTTGAAACTTTGATGTAAGTTAACACATACTTAACTTGTCAGCAACAAACACACGTTATACACCTTAAATTGATATGGCAGCAACGCCAAATAGCATAAAGTACCGCGGCTTATAATAGTTTTTAAAAGGGAACAGATTTTTACAACAGCCGCGGCTGTTAGCTACCGGAAGGCTATCTGTAAGCTAAGGAAACAAGCTAACGTCAGAAGGTAAGAAGGTTTACACCGGAGTGAAGTTATCACTCTTTCTCTTAGTATCGGACATATAACTGGATGTGAATCCTCCCAAACAGTGAAGTGATGCCGCTCCTGGTTTCAGCCCTACTGAATACACATAAGGATTGTACATGACAGTTGACTGACAGAACTGAGTAATACAGATATTTGCTTACTGGAGTTTTAGTTTCACTATTCAATTCAATTCAATTTTTAGTTTAGCGCCAAATCATTAGCATTGGCTGCTGTTATAAAACCTGTGCAGCTCATTACCATTTCTTTAAAGTCCTTTAAATCAATTTCCATTTCACAGAAACAAAGCATTTAATTTGTCTATCAACACATGAGAGCTCAGTCACACATTTTATACTGAACTGAATACCCTTTAAACCAAAAACCCCTTTGTGGTCTCCCTGAGTCATGTCAGTCTGATATGACCTGGAGAGTTCCTCTAACTCTGTGTTTCTGTCCACAGCGTCTCTGATGATATGAGCAGCTCTGTAAGTTTCTGTCATCTCAGAAATACTTATACAGTAGAGATATTTCATCAGTTAATTTGTTTCATTAATACATTTCACAAACCTGTGTATGTCTCCAGGCTCAGAGGAGGAGGAGGGCCACAGCAAGTCCTCTGGTTTCCAGATCCAGCATCAAGACCAGGAGAGCCATTAACACTAGGAGGACTGGCAGAGCAGCTAGCAGGACGGCTAATGTTAGCAGGACGTCAAATGGTGACTCTGCCTCCCCCACGGAGACCATCGATGTGATGGACAATACAGAGGACAGTCAGTACTGATCAGAAGTTGAACCAACATGAATTCACTGATCAAACATTGATTTGGGTTCTTGTCAAGCCATCTTATCGCTGACCAGTAAATGATCACTGACTGACTGTGTGTGTGTGTGTGTGTGTGTGTGTGTGTGTGTGTGTGTGTGTGTGCAGGTGTGGAGGAGGTGGTGGATCTCACATGTGAAGGATCAGAAGCTGCTGTGGTCGACCTGACCAACAATGACTCAATACTGGTCAGAGATAATGCAGTAATACTACTTTGTGATACTACAGTTGTTCAGTTCAGTTATTGATGTGAAAATGGATCAATCCTGATTGTTCTTCTCCTTTTTCTCTTTGTGCTGCTGCTGCTGCGTCCAGCTGGTCGACGATGGTAAAACTCATTTTTTTAGTGTCTCAGATACATAATGTTTAGTAACATTCTATAAAGGAGCAGTCTGACATTTGTGTGGATGTCCTCCATCAGGTCCTCAGAGCAGGAGAGTTCCCACAGGTGAGAGTTACATCGTCAGCAGTGATGAAGATGAGGACACACCCTCTCTCCTCACCTCTGCCTTGGTGGTGTCTCAACACACTTCCAGGTAATACACCCATCCCACTGTACACACTTCAATGTAATACACTGATCCCACTGTTCATACCTGCACTGGGATCTGTCTATTACCTGGACCAGCAGCAGAGACAGTACTCTCTCGAGGTTTCTTCTGGACCTGAGTCTAAGTCTGTTTTCCAGGTCCACCCCAGGGACCATCAGCTGTCCCATCTGTATGGATTCGTACTCTGAGGTGAGACTGACACAAATTTTTTACGCCTGGCCGACAAGTAGAAACCCTGCACTCTCATTGGCTGTAGTTTTCTCTGCAGATTGTTGAGAGCGGCCGATTGGTTGTTTCCACCAAATGTGGTCACGTGTTCTGCAGCCAGTGTCTGAGAGACGCTCTGACATCATCACACACCTGTCCCACCTGCAGGAAGAAACTGACACCTCGCCAGTACCACCCCCTCTACATCTAACCTCACTATGATCACATAGTGATACATCATAGTGTTTTTGCTGCTGACCCTTTTTTTTTCCTCCTATCGGGAACAGGAAACCTTCAATCAAGCTGATTGGTTATTGATAATGGAAATATTATTAATGTGTTTGAGTTTATTCTTCAGTTGAAATGTTTTTTCTTTTGTTTTTGTGCGACAGTTGAAATAAATCAGAGATTTTCAGAGTAAAATATGAAATGAAATTATTTCACATATGAATGAATCAAAACTGCTGTGTACTTTTACTCTGTAGTATGTATTTTATTGAGCAGTAGCAGAGAACCGACATGATGAACTTGGGGAGAAGAAGAATTAATTTGTGACTCAGCTTCCCGTTTAATGAGGAATGGATAAAATCTGGATCTAATGATCAGTGGATTTGACCTGATCTTGGACCTGCTGGTCTTCCATATTCTTGTCGAGATTGTTCTTGTAGCAACAGATCCACAATCCAGGAAACTCTTTTAGATAACTACCTGGTTAGCTGAGTAACTGGGGTTCTCTGAGTGAGAGACTGTTTCTCCACTTGGAACTATTTATGGGTATGGGAAATTACTTCAGGAGGTCATTTCTATTTATAGGTACACAACCTATAAACAGTTCCGGACGGAGAGATGGTGTTAAGATGAAAGAGAACACAGAATTCTGCCTTGTGAGGTCATTTCATCAGTCTGGCTCTAGTGGTTTTGTTGTGTATGATCCTGAGGCAGAGTTTAAACTGTTTTGTGAACAAAGCTTCAGGGCCAGCTGAGCGAGGCAACTGCTTTGCTTTGTAGTGGTTCGAATCAGGGTCACTTTGGCTGTTGATGTTGTTCCGCACACCTGCAGGATGCTTTGCTCATTGGTCAACAATTAGATATGGTTTTGGCCCCCACACTTAACTATTAAAGTCAGTTACAGTTAGCAGAATCTGGTCCATACCTGTAAGAGTAATCAGATTAGTTTAATCTGATTTAGTTTTTCTCTCTGTTCTTCGACAGCTGAAGTAAAACTTATTTTCCAATAATTATACTCAGATTTTTTTCTGTAACCCTGTGATGATAAAAAAAAATTAAAAAGAGAATTTGTGGCATAAAGGCAACCAAAGGTAAAACGCACAAAATCTGGTTCCAGGTTAGAAGCTGTCTTTGAACACCAAATCAAAAGCGGAATATTAGGACTTTGTATGAAGCTTTGTCCTGTTTCAGCTTTTTTTCAAAGGTTTTTATAAAATTAAATCCAGTTATGTCCTGAGTTTAAACTTGTTTCTGTTCTGAAGCCTTTTTCTTTTGTTTGTTTTCACCTCCTGACTCAGACTCACATGACTAATGAGTCACTGTCACCTGACCCAGAGTCTGCTGCTGATTGGCTGCTGGGACATCACACAGAGTGATGTCATGATGCGACACCTGGGAAACAATAGGAAACATAAATAGCAGTTCAAATGACTCAGCGTATATTGATTATGTATGTATTTAAGCTGATTTACTTAATGATCTGTGGTTGAATTGGGCACTAATTATGTTAATTAAATGTTAATGTTTAATTAGCGTTAAATTTACAGGCTATAAATATCAAACACAGATATATATTTAGAAATTAAAGCAGTCATAGTATTGGATGGTTTACTTTATAATATTTGTTGACAAACTAGAAGCTTTAGTTTGTGGTTTGAGATGTTGTTAATGTGGACGTAACAATAGGCTCCAACTTCAACCACAGATAAGAAAGTAAATTGTTTCTGCCTGGAACACAGGCAATTGTCTTTTTCTGTAAAGAATTTAAAACATTTTTACGACACTGACAGTACCAATTGATTAACAGAAGAAATTGTTAGATGGATGAGTAATAAAAATAATAGACAGTGGCAGTCTGCACTGGCGTTTGAAAAAGTTTATGATCTCTTCTGTTATCGATCTGAATTAAGACAAATCAAGGTTTATGGTGAATTATTTAAATTCACCATTAAGTCTTTGTTATACCATTTATTATAGGATAATTTTTGAATACATTTCATCCCATTACCTGACAAGCCTGTGCCTCCGTACACTGGTTACATACTGTTTTGATGTCTCATTGTATTTGTTTATTACTGCATGTTAGTACGGTAGTATTTATTGTAATATTGATAGTAATGATAGAGTTTGTATTGTTAGTATTCTCATTTTTGATGAAACTGTTTTGTGTTCATGTAGTTTTTGATATTGCAACCTTCAATTTTGTTAAATGAATCAAATTGTCTTTAAAGGTTTTTAATGTTTAAGCTTTTTACATAAGCTGAGTCATTTAAACTGCTATTTGTGTTTTATGTTGTTTCCCAGGTGTTGCATCATGACATCACTCTGTGTGACGTCCCAGCAGCCAATCAGAAGTGAAAACAGAAACGAGTTTAAACTCAGGAGATAACTGAATTTACTTTTCTAAAACCCTTTTTAAAAGCTGAAACAGGACATTAAACATGAAACATTAACAGTTAAAACTGAATCAAACGTCATGTATAAAATATGAACCGTCCGCCATCTTGTGTCTTGTGACAATGACTCCGCTTATTTTTTTCCCTTTAATACGAACTTTATACAGCCATTCCTGATTGGTCAGCTGACTCACGGGAAAGTCCCTAATTGGAAAGTGCCGAGTCATTCCTCGGTCTCTCATTGGTCATCTGGGCGGGACTGCCTAAATGGGCCAATCGGAAACCGTGTCAAAATTTACTTCTCATGTTGACTGTGACGTGTGTCGCGGAAGTAAACATAAAAAGTGGAGCGATTTAACGCTGCGTCACAAACTTTCTGACTTTGATTCGGACAAATCGGCTGTTTGCTTCACGTAGTCTTGTTCACAGCGAGTGTCACCACGGTGTCTCAGTGTTCTGTTAATTGTCTGTAAAAGTGAGTGTTCTCGGCCCGGAGTGCAACTGGTTATCGCAGCAGCATGTCGGTGACGGTGAAAGCCTACCTGTTGGGGAAGGACGAGGCGGTGAAGGAGATCCGGAGGTTCGCTGTGGATCAGGACGTTTCCTGCAGCTTCGAGTATCTGAGCAAGAAAACCGCGTCAGTCTTTAACAGCCTCAACAACAGCTCCTTCAACATGTACTACCGAGGTCAGTGATTTTCACTTTAATATACATCATTAATCGATAAAAAAACCTTCCTTCAACTACAGGGTCAGGGGTAATGTGATAGTTACATTTATAAAATTATGTAAGATGTCAAAACAAACTGGAAAAATTCAGCTTCAACATGTTATGAGGTAAAATATTAAGAATATAGAAACGTTTGAAATTAGTCTGAATAACTCCTGAAACATGAGACGTTAAATTCTGTGTTTTTCTGGTGGAGTTCTGCACAGTGGGCTTTAAATTATTTGGGTCAGTACTTTCACAGTTTGTATTCATCACATAGACACTGTGTTCACTGTTGACAGTATTAGATGGGTTTAGAATAGTTTGTACCCTGTCTGTTATATAAACCTTCTGATTAAAATGTGGAATATTACATATCTGAAACTTTTTATTTTACGCTTCACACACTGATGATGATGATGATGATGATGATAATAATAATAATAATAATAATAATAATAATAATAATAATAATAATAATAATGTTTAATCTAACAGATGAAGACGGGGACCTGGTGGCATTTTCTTCGGATGATGAGCTGATGATGGGTTTGGCCTGTGTGAAGGACAACACTTTCCGCCTCTTCATCAAAGGTACAAACCCACAACACACATGAACGTCACTATACATGTGGTTATATTTAGATCCTAGTTCAACCAGTTTTTTTTTTTTTTTGGTGTCCATCTGAGTTAAATACATTAACCAGAGAAGGTCCTGTTAAATTTATTGTTTCAAACATACATTTATTATAAACATTTTAATCTTTAACATTTCCATCTCATTATGACTAGTTTCCAATGAAAGATGTTGACCTCATAGCAACAGACAACATAAATTCTGTTTTAATGTAAACAACCTGTTTCTGATCTTCCTCTTTCAGAGAAGAAGGAGCATAGACGGGACTTTCCTCTCCACGCCCTCCCCCCCTTCGCCTTTGGGCACCCTCTTCACCACCCGCCACCCCATCACCATGGCCCCCCACCCCCCGCCCTCCACCCTAACGTCACCTGTGACGGATGTGAGGGCCCCGTGGTCGGAACCCGCTTCAAGTGTTCAGTTTGTCCCGACTACGACCTGTGCTCCAGCTGCCAGGCCCAAGGGAAGCACACTGAGCATGCTCTGCTGCCCATCTGGCACCCGCTGCAGGTGAATGGCATTATGGGAAGGAAGCAGGTGCTGATGGGGTATTACACAGTAACAAGTTGCAGGCACTGGTCCTTAAGACCTAACCACACCCACTGCTGACATCACAGCAGTGAGGACTTTAATTTATTAATAATTACATAAACCTGTAATTTCACTGACAGGTGAATTTGGTCATTAAGCTCTGCGACTGTCAGGCTCTTTCAGTGAACTGTTCCTTCCTATGTGTCTGCAGTGGTTTCCTCGAGGGAAGTGGCTGAAAAAGATGAGACACTGCGGAATGTGGAACCAGAACCTGAACCAAGCTCAGGCCTCTGCCTCAGCTCAGAACCATGATCAGGGTCAGGCTGGACCCTCCAGTCCTGGAGCTGATGGCAGTGCCCCCTCTGGTTGGTGTTATACTCTGGTTTCAGTAAATTATCTAATCAATAATAAACTTTGAGTTTATTATTTAATAACCTCTGACCTCTTTCTGCAGTCTCTCAGGCCAACGTGGACTTCTTGAAGAACATTGGGGAGGGGGTGGCGGCCATGTTGAGCCCACTGGGTGAGTGATCTCACTGTTAACACCTAAGAGTAATGTAGCTTTCTGATTGGCCTTTTAGAGAGCGAAGTAATCATGTTTATCTACAGGTATCGATGTGGACATCGATGTGGAGCATGAGGGCCAGAGGACCAAGGTGACCCCTCCCTCTCAGAGTGTGGGGGGGGGAGGTGACGTGGAGATGGATGGAGGGGACAACGAAGGGTCAAAGGTCAGTCATAATGATTCAAGATGCCAACTTTCTGTCAGAGAGTTTCTCTGTTTTTAGTAAAAACATTGTGATGGGCTAAGGTAAACCTTCAACTAAAGTTATGCTGCTTTAGGAGAGGCCTGCTGGAATTACTACTACTTAGCTTACTAGGCTAACTGCTGGTGCGTGCTAAAAGTAACCAAATTCAACAACTAACATAGTTGGTTTAGTTGCATCAGAAGAGTTTTAGTATGTCAACTTACTGTGGTTAGCTGACTCTGACTTATTTTTCAATGCCCAGCTTTAAAGTCATTGTTCTAGCTCCGTATGTCATCAGTAACTAATAATCAGTTAAACAGTTGACACAATCTAGTCATTACGTGGTAAAAGCGACTTAGCTGCTGATATCTGAATACTGACATGTTAATAATTTTACTGTAAAGAGTTTAACATGGCAATGACCAAAAACATCATTTAGCTTAGCATAAACAAATTTCCATTAGAAATTTTGTGAACATCAACGTTTTACAGGTTTTAACCACCTGGTTAGAAAATGGGTTCAAATTGTTTCAAATATGACCTAATCTCCACAGGTGGATCTGGATCTGACTCTAAAAAAAAAAAAAAAAAAAAAAAACTAGCTTTCATCCGTTATACATAGAAACTTAAAAATTAAGAGGCATGTTTTACTGACAGCACATGAGTTACTTGTGGGGTTAGGATTAGGGTTTTTACTGCTAAGATAACATTTAGATCACATTACAGTTTTCTGTTATTCTGAGCATCTGAATGTGTTGGCTTAATGTCTGAATGACTCACTTTACGATAAATGTCACACACTGCACAAGTCAGAACTGCATATTCAAGTCACAATAACAGGGTTAGGGTTATCTAAAATTCTAAAAAATGAAGGCTCGAGAATCAGGTCCAGACATTGTGCAGAGCACTGTTCACACAGCAGAAGAAAATCTGGGTGACGTACCCTCACTTGTGGAAATAGTCTGTTTGGCTTTCGGGTGGCGGGTGGTCACTGTGTAGAGCACACAGGAGAAACGACGTAACACAGAATGTGCACCGCGGAAAACTGTGTTTTCAGCGCATGAGTAGAACAAGTGACATGATTAGAAAAGAACCTTCATGTTTATAATTCTGGTGAAGTAAAGAAGCACAGTCCAACAACAGTAAGCCTGGTAAATATCTCCTTCACCAGACTCATCTATCTCATGTTGTGCCGAGTGGAAAGACTAAAAGGAAAAGCTTGCTGTGAATAATCCAGACTCTTTAGTTAGGGTTAGTAAAACGCACTCAACAATCAGTTCAGTAAGACTAGATTAAAGTAAAGAAGGAAATGCTGTAGTCGTTCTGAAATTTGAAACTTTGCAGGCTGCTCTGCCTCTGTCACATTATTCTAACCAAGTGGGAATGTCAGAAACTGGTCTGAACCTGAGACCAGTTGTAAACCAGTATGGAACCATATTCTATGTGGTCTCCAGGTGAGCAAAGACTCTGATGAGGAGTGGACTCACCTGAGCTCCAAAGAGGTCGACCCCTCCACTGGGGAGCTGCAGTCCCTGCAGCCGGAAACCCAGAACCCGTCGTCAGGAATACAGGGAGCTCTATCAGGAGAACGTCAGGGACTCCCGGGGGACCAGCAGGGTCCTACAGGTCTGAGGGAGGCAGCTCTATACCCTCACCTGCCTCAAGGTAAGTGTAAATGCTGCACCCATGTCTGAGCTGTTTGATGTTTTACGGCAGCCTGCTGACTCCCCCCTCCCTCCCCTACAGAGGCAGACCCCCGCCTGGTGGAGTCTCTGTCCCTCATGCTGTCCATGGGCTTCACTGACGAAGGCGGCTGGTTGACTCGACTCCTTCAGGCCAAAAACTTCGACATCGGAGCTGCGCTTGATGCCATCCAGTATGCAAAGAAGCCCCAACCCCTGCCCTGATGACATCATCACAGTATAACACCATCACCTGTACTAAACCAACATAACCAGATCAGCTGATAACTGTTTTTAATCAATAGTTAACTCTTTGATTACCATCTCATTTCTGTTAATCTGAATAAAAATGTGAAAAACTGAAGCATCTGATTTTTATTCAACTTTAATCTATTCCAGAGAAAAAAATTAATAGGTGAAATAAAGGTGACAGCGAACTGAAGGTTTTGGTTTTGAGATACAAACTCAACAGGAGTCGTTTAAAAAGATTCTGGTCTTTAAAGTCTCTGGCCTTCAAACTGTCCAGAACATTTTACATTAAAACAACCAGGTTCAGTGTTCAGTTTTTCCTTCTGTGTCGGTTCTGACAGAAACTCATCAAAACTGAAATCGCGTCCACTTTCAAACATGGAGGAAACAGGAAGTAGGGGTTGGGACGTCTTTATGATATGACTTGAATGATCAATGACGCCACCAACAGGAGGCACCTCGCCCTCATGTACCAGACAGTCAGAACTGAGGAAACATGCCCACCTGAAGACTGGACCAGTTTTTAGACAGGGAAGATTATTGCTTTTCTTACTGGGAGAATTAGTCTGGTTCGGACTGGTGGCTCGGGATGTGCCTGGGAGTCTAACAGGACTCATGCTGGAGCATTTTAACTGCAGAAAGAAGAAGACCTGATCAGGGGTACCGAATATTGTGACCACCTCTGTATGTAAATGTAAAAAGTCAGCAGCAGTTTTTACTTAGACTTTATGACAATAGAATTTGAGTAGAAACTGATTAAAAACTCAGGCTGCTGTATGTGTAACTTTATCAAGTTATCAGAAGAATAGAAAACTGGATCTTAATCTCCCTCCAGGAACTATTTGAAGCTACTCGAGTCACGTGACCCACTATTGGTTTTGAACTCTTGTTGCAGCTCTGGAAAGATGATGTCAACATGTTACCTGCTCAGGTGTGCAGCTCCTCTTCCTCTTCCTGTCAAAAAACAAATAGTTTAAGTCTTAAAATGTTCCTGAAAGGTCAAAGTTTTTGTTGAAATATGTCTGAATTTTATTTTCACCTTCATTTCAGCTGCTTTTTAAAAATCACACCTGTAATGACACGTAAGTGGGTGTGGTCTCCAACAACATACACTCTCTCTCACCTGTCTATCATGTTATTGCCATCAAGATCCTCCTCTGGATTTGCCTCCTTAGGTGCGTCAAGGAATTTGCTCCAGCGGCTCACCTGGTTCTGGTGCAACTGGTCATCTCTATCCTCCTCAGCCTCATCCACCTGCTCCCTGTGAACAGACAGGTGCAGAGACAGGTGAGATCATCTGATCTACAGGTGAACATTGGTATCAATATTAATATAGGTAACATACAGTAGGTTGGTTACCATAGAGACCAGGTGTGGTGCTCCTGCTCGTCCATCACAGCTCCTCTCATAGCGTTCAGTTTCTGAACATGACGCCTACAGTCGGCCCCAGAGCCCCGTCCAAACTCCTGTCAATTCATCAATCAGCTAATAAGATCACTGCATCTCATTCACCAAGTTTTAAGTAAAAATGTCTTCTTAAAATCCATTGACGCAATTTTCACCAACTTTTTTTTTTTTTTATTACATAGAATAAGTAGAGAGCAGACTTCCTAGGGAACCTGTGAGGAGGACCTGGAATGCTGCTGTTACGTGGGATACACTGGAACCATCCTGCTAACAAGAAACTGCTCACCAGTGTTTTCTTATCTGAGATTTGTACAGAAGTACAGAATCTATAGATTCACTAAAGAGCTGACTTACACACATTTCAACTCTGACATGTTTGTGCAAAATATTTGGTTAATATAAGATTTAATTTACTTTATCATTCATATTTTTTGAATAATTGTTTAGAATTACACACAAATAATGTCAAATTACAACGTCGTACGTTGCGTCGTAATGAAACAATGTTCCTCTTCTCCCTGAGACACCACCACAGCAGTCCAGTGCGCCACTGTCTTCAACCTTCCGTTTCCCTTTCTGTGTGAGATTCCTGTGTTTACACATTGCCCTGCAGTCTAAAGCCCTTCCATGGGCCAGCAGGGGTTTGCCTGCTAATAGGAACAACTATAATGTGCTTTTTACTTATGAGGACAGTGGGATATATCAATGTAAGTATGAAGGTTCAAAGAGCATGTCACAAATCCAATGTCGATTTTTTTCTTAGGACTTTTCTTAAGAACAAATGTAAGAACAATTATTATTATTAAAAACTTATATTGATGAATGAGCCCCAGTGAGCCTGA
Organism: Anabas testudineus; assembly: GCF_900324465.2. Lineage (NCBI taxonomy): Eukaryota > Metazoa > Chordata > Actinopteri > Anabantiformes > Anabantidae > Anabas > Anabas testudineus. The sequence continues at coordinate 28,427,521 of NC_046618.1, read as the reverse complement.
CAGATGGCAGAAATAACAAACCAATATAAACCCGTAGAGTGTAACCAGCATGACTCAGATAAACAATCAGCCTGAATATAAAATGTAACATATCTTTACAGTTACACTTTAATCAGTTTAAAGAATCCATTATTTTCTTACCTTCAGCAGCGACTGTTTCTCTCCACACAGTTTACAGCTCCATCTGGTCGCCTTCTTCACCTGTCAGACACAGCACAGGGTGACAGACACACTTTCTTTACACAACAGCATTGCTCTGGACTTTTATTTTGCTGAGAGGAAACCATTAGGCATCTGAGAAATCTAACAAAAGTTCTTTACGTTATGGTTATAATTCAAGCCAAATCAGATTATCTGTGTCCTAATAGAGGACATCTGTCCTGCCTCTAATATTTAGCAGAGCTCCGGAGGAGTCCGATAGCTCAGGAGCAGTGAGTAGACAACTATCATGAATGAAAATGGAGCAGTATTTGACAGACACAACAAAAGTACAATCTGGCCCACTTGCCTGGTGTAATCAAAACAGTGACCACTACAGTGGTCAATCTTTACTAGCAGGCTATCCAATATCCAATATGTCCTTTATCTATAAAATCTTTGAAAAAGTCATTTCAAAGCAATTATGTCACCTCCTGTGCACGATAATAACCTTTATAAAGATTTCCAGTCAGGATGAGTACATCATAGTACAAAAACAACACTAATAAAGGTCACTAAAGATCTTCTATTAGCATCAGAGAATGGACTACTCTCTATACTAGTCTTGTTAGATCTTAGTGCTGCATTCGATACAGATTCCAGTTTGTACATGTTAATGATGAATCCTTCCATGCACATCAAAGATAGCTATGGAGTTCCACAGGGTTCTGTGCATGCACTGATTCTTTTTACTCTATATATGTCCACCTTAGAATCAGGTCCCGAGGGAGCCTGGAGACATTGAGTCCTAGTGGACCATGTTTTCCACCTCCATTGTCAATGCGGCTGTTTGGAGCTGTGGCTGTAGGGTCTCTGGTGCCTGTCGTGGAGGCAATCCCCGAACCCGGTGGTGGACACCGGAAGTAAGGGAAGACGTCAAGCTGAAGAAGGAGTCTTATCAGGCCTGGTTGGCCTGTGGGACTCCTGATGTAGCTGATGGGTATCGGCAGGCCAAACATGCCGCAGCCCGCGCGGTCGCAGAGGCAAAAACTCGGACCTGGGAAAAGTTCGGCAAGGACATGGAGGAGGACTATCGGTCAGCCTCAAGGAAATTCTGGCAAACCGTCCGGCGCCTCAGAAGGGGAAAGCAGTTTCCTGCCAACACTGTTTACAGTGGAGGTGGGGAGTTGCTGACTTCGACTGGGGACGTTGTAGGACGGTGGAAGGAATACTTTGAGGATCTCCTCAACCCCGTCGACACGCCTTCTGTTGAGGAAGCAGAGGCTGGGGACTCAGAGGTTGATTCATCCATTTCCCTGGTCGAAGTCACCGAAGTAGTCAGTAAGCTCCTCGGTAGCAAGGCACAAGGGGTGGATGAAATTCGCCCTGAGTACCTTAAGTCTCTGGATGTTGTAGGGCTGTCTTGGTTGACACGCCTTTGCAGCATTGCGTGGAGATCAGGGACAGTACCTCTGGACTGGCAGACCGGGGTGGTGGTTCCTCTTTTTAAAAAGGGGGACCGGCGGGTGTGTTCCAACTATAGGGGGTTCACACTCCTCAGCCTCCCTGGGAAAGTCTATTCCAGAGTGCTGGAGAGGAGAGTTAGGCCGCTAGTCAAACCTCCGATCCAGGAGGAACAATGCGGTTTTCGTCCTGGCCGTGGAACACTGGACCAGCTCCATACTCTTGCTAGGGTGCTCGAGGGTTCATGGGAGTTTGCCCATCCAGTCTACATGTGTTTTGTGGACTTGGAGAAGGCGTTTGACCGTGTCCCTCGTGGCATCCTGTGGGGGGTACTTCGGGAATACGGGACCCTTTGTTAAGGGCCATTTGGTCCTTGTATGACCGGAGTAGGAGCTTGGTTGGCATTGCCGGTAGCAAGTCAGACTTGTTCCCGGTGCGTGTTGGACTCCGACAGGGCTGCCCTTTGTCACCGATCCTGTTCATTACTTTTATGGACAGGATTTCTAAGCGCAGCCAGGGGTCGGAGGGAATCCGGTTTGGGAATCACAGGATTTCATCTCTGCTTTTTGCAGATGATGTTGTCCTGTCGGCCTCATCAGACCGGGACCTCCAGCAGGCACTGGGGCGGTTTGCAGCCGAGTGTGAAGGGGCTGGGATGAGAATCAGCACCTCCAAGTCTGAGGCCATGGTTCTCAACCGGAAAAAGGTGGCTTGCACCCTCCAGGTTGGGGGGGGGATCCTCCCTCAAGTGGAGGAGTTTAAGTATCTTGGGGTCTTGTTCACGAGTGAGGGAAAAAGGGAGCGTGAGACTGACAGACGGATTGGTGCATCGGCAGCAGTAATGCGGTGCCCCGGAAGAGCTGGAGGAGGTGTCTAGGGAGAGGGAAGTCTGGGCATCTCTGCTTAAGCTGCTCCCCCCGTGACCCGGCCCCGGCCCCGGATAAGCAGATGAGAATGGAATGGAATGGAATGTCCACCTTAGGCAATATTATTAGGAAAAACTTTATAAATTTCCATTGTTATGCAGATGATACCCAGCTTTACTTATCTATGAAACCAGGAGAAACTAATCAATTAGTCAAACTTCAAGCATGCTTAAAAGACATAAAGGCCTAAATGTCCTCCAATTTCCTTCTCCTAAATTCAGACAAGACAGAGGTTATTTTGCTTGGTCCTAACAACCTCAGAGACATGATGTCATATCATATTCTTATCCTAGATGACATAACATTGGCATCAAGTAACACTGTGACGAATCTTTGACCAGGATATCTTCTTTACTTCATACATAATAGAAATATCTAGAACTGCCTTTTCCATCTGAGGATTATTGGTAAAATTAGGACCATCCTGTCTCAAAGTGATGCTGAAAAACTAGTCCATGCATTTGTTACTTCCAGATTGGACTATTGTAATTCACTATTAATAGGACGTCCCAAAAGCCTCCAGTTAATCCAAGAACTGCAACTGCAGTCAGAACTGCAGCCAGTGGTCTGACTGGAATTAGCAAGAGAGATCATATTTCTCTTACGTTAGCTTCTCTCTATTGACTCCCTGTAAAATCCAGAATAGAGTTTAAAACACGTCTCCTCACATATAAAGCACTTAATAATCAAGCACCATCTTATCTTGAAAAGAAGCAGAACACTTTATTCAGACTGCAGGTCTGCTTGTGGAATGGGAGGCAGAGGTTTCAGCCTAGTAAAAACAGTTGCAAGTGATGTTAGTGTTAACAGTAATTCGATTTACAATTCCATTTCTATTTGTATAGACACAAATGACAACAGAAGTCATGTCAAGGCACTTGACAGCAACAGACTAATCTATAGCAGCATACTCCTCAAACAGGTACAATAACATTGTAAAAATGAAGCAACAGTCCAACTTTATAATAATGAAATACACGACCTAGACCATGACTCAGCAGCCATATAACCCAAACAGCAGCAGTGGAAAAAAAGCAGGCAGATTCAGCAGTTCAGAGAATACCTGATGCCAAAATAGATTGTATGTGATTTATGTAAGTGGGAATAAAGTGCTTCGAGAGGCTGGTCATAAGGCACATCAAGTCCCAGCTTCCACCCTCACTGGACCCTCTGCAGTTTGCATATCCTCTAAATCGTTCCACGGACGATGCAATCACCACCACTCTCCACCTGGCCCTCACCCATCTGGACAACAAAGACGCATATATTCGAATGCTGTTCATAGACTTCAGCTCAACATTCAACACCATCATTCCCCAGCAGCTGATTGGGAAGCTGAGCCGACTGGGTCTGAACACCTCCCTTTGCAACTGGATCCTGGACTTCCTGACTGGGAGACCCCAGTCAGTCCGGATCGGGAACAGCGTCTCCAGGACCACCACACTTAACACCGAGGCCCCTCAGGGCTGTGTGCTCAGTCCTCTGCTGTTCACTCTGCTGACTCACGACTGTGTAGCGATGCACAGCTCGAATCAGATCATCAAGTTTGCCGATGACATGACTGTGGTGGGGCTCATCAGTAAGAACGACGAGTCAGCGTACAGAGAGGAGGTACATCAGCTCTCAGCCTGGTGCAAGGCCAACAACCTGTCTCTGAACGTTGGGAAAACTAAAGAGATGGATGTTGACTTTAGAAGAGCACAGAGTGGCCACTCTCCACTGATCATCGATGGAGCGTCAGTGGAGATCGTCAAGAGCACCAAATTTCTTGGTGTTCATCTGGAGGAGAACCTCACCTGGTCACTCAACACCCGCTCCATCAGCAAAAAGGCCCAGCAGCGTCTCTACTTCCTGAGGAAGCTGAGGAAAGCCCATCCATCCTAACTACATTTCACAGGGGAACCATTGAGAGCATCCTGAGTGGCTGCATCACTGCCTGGTTCGGGAACTGCACCGTTTCGGATCGCAAGGCTCTACAGCGAATAGTGAGGACAGCTGAGAAGATCATTAGAGTCTCTCTCCCCTCCATCACGGGCATTTACACAACACGCTGCATCCGCCAAGCTACCTGCATTGTGGATGACCCCACCCACCCACCCCTCACACCCAATCTTCACACTTCTGCCATCAGGGAAGAGGTTCCGGAGCATTCGGGCCCTCACAACCAGACTGTTGAATAGTTTCTTCCCTCAAACCATCAGGCTCCTCAACACACACACAAACTTTTTGTGTTCTGTTTTTCACTGTCTTCAGATGTCTGTCTGCACTTTCTCTTTGTGTTCTTGCACTGTTTGCACTAGGTTGCACAGAATGTACTTTATGTGGCTAGGACAACTTAGCAGTCCTCAGCCCCATGTTCTGTCTTATGTAGCACCATGGTTCTGGAGAAATGTTGTCTCATTTCACTACGTACTGCTTCAGCTATATGTGGTTGGAATGACAATAAAGCTTCTTGACTTGATTAAGATCAGTTTGATTTTTTTTTAAAGCTGCTAAAGGGGAAAGACAGAGGACAGGGAAATAGTAGAGCATGATGGAAAGGGGGGGGCACCAAAAGAAAAAGTAAGGACACTGATTTAGCTTTACTAGGAGAGGGGAGAGAGCACTGTAAAGTGCCTTGACATTTGTTGTGATTTGGCGCTTTATAAAAAACGGAAATCTCTGCTTTAAGTGGAGCTGCTGTCATCCACGGCTTACACATCAAAATGACAGACAGTATCATCATATAGGACAGCATGTTCCAGATTTTAACAATATGCAAGTTCGTTACTCCGCTGTCAGTTAACTGATCTCTGTCCTGCCTGTAAACAGCAGCGCGCTTTCCGCACACACCGGAAAACAGGTTTCCATATCACACCGCTACAGGCAGCCAAAGATTGTCTATATAAGATAAGACTCTGTAACATCTCTGAACCTTACTGCAGTACACGAATTTTATTTTGGGATAGAAACCTGTGACCATGAGCTGGTTAATAAACAACAAACTCCGCAGTAGAACACCAAACGTAGACCTGCTGATCTGGGAAAGACCGTGTTCCACCACAAATGAGCTGGCGGTGAATTCGCTGTGTGGATACAAACATAAAAAATATGTTCAGCAGTGACAGTACCGTTAGTTGCTAGTTACCCTTAGTTGCTAGTTACCGTTAGCTGCTAGTTACCGTTAGCTGCCTCTTACCCTTAGTTGCTAGTTACCCTTAGTTGCTAGTTACCGTTAGCTGCTAGTTACCGTTAGCTGCTAGTTACCGTTGGCTGCTAGTTACCGTTAGCTGCTAGTTACCGTTAGCTGCCTCTTACCCTTAGTTGCTAGTTACCGTTAGCTGCTTCTTACCCTTTAGCTTTAGCTGCTAGCTACCCTGTGTTTAGCCGTTTACCTGCTGAACTTGGAAACTCTGACATTTAAAACAGCGAACGACGTGAAACTCTTGCACCATGATGAACAAGTCTTGAACAGTCCTGGTCCCAGTCCTGGTCCTGGTCCTGCTTTTTCCCGGTCTGTTTTAAACAGCGGTAAAACGTCGCTTCTGACGTCACAGAAGAACGACCGTGTGACGTGAGACAGCCACCTGTAGGCCGAAGGAGAAACTGCAGCCTCCTCCTGGCTCAGAGGAAAACATGGACCATCCATGTTGTTCCTACTCCACAAAACTGAACTGAACAGAACTGAGCTGGTTCCCACAGACACACACTGTTTTCTATTTTACCTTTCTTAATATCTTATGTACTTAATGACACAATGACATTTTTAGCTGTCAGACTTCAGAAACCACATATACCCCCTCTAAAAAAGGCTAAAGAAATAATACTGATTTCCTTCAGTATTTATTAGACCAACAGATACAGATCAATAACTGATCATTACAATGATTTAAAAGCAGATAAGCGAATAAATACAGAGATGACATCAGAGAGGAAAATAAAATCACTGAAACATCCACTGAGGACATAGTCGTTCCACAGGAAGTAAACAGTAGTGATGTCATCAAAGAAACAAACAAGGCTTCTGTGACGTTAAAATCTGCAGGTGAAAAGAGCTATACGAGTTTTATCAGTAATACACAATTTTATTAATATACACTTAATATATCTGTACTGAGACAGACTAAAACATTTAACAAGTTTGTTTTATTTCCTCTAAATAACTGTTTAGTTTATCTTTCAGTGAGTTTTATGCAACTGAGTCCTTAAACTTTTATTTTCTAAAAATTAACAAGAAACATTTCCAGTTCAGTCAGAATATTTCTGGTGGTTAAAGACTTACAGTTTATTTTAATTATTTAATTGTCTTGAGTTAAATCTGGTTTCCTGTTTTCAAATCTAGTTTATATTGTTTCAAAAGCAGCAATTTGTTTGTGTCAGAAACACAATAACATTTTTATTAAGATAAATCCTGTTCTGCGCATATGTGGACAATTTTTTCCCCCCACAACCACTCCTGAGCTACTGTGATTTAAAACCATTTTCTAGATTTTAAAGTGGATCAGACTGCTGTATTTTATCAGCACAGTCTGAAAATGGATGAAGATTTATTAATAATCTAACAGATCTGGCAGCACTCTGGCCCGTTAGGGAACCAATATTAAAACTGTGCCGAAAGAGCCCGTAAATGTTTTTGGGATCTGGGTTCTGAGAAAAACGTGAAAACATGCTTTTTGGATTTTCCTGTAGCTATTATAGCAGTTTTCCCTGTTTTACCTATTGTACCTGCTTGCTCGTTAGGGTCTGTGGATGCTGCAGACACCAGATTTAATTAATTAATTAATAAACCAGATTTATTAGTCACTGACTTTATCCATCAACACATATGAATAGATCAAACCAGGAATGACGTGCTTCCTCTGGAATGCCTTTAATGTAAAATACCTACAGGAAGTACGTACCAACACCTGTGAACAGCTGGTGGCTTGACATCATGATGACATTATGAGTTAATGCTGTGTGATTGGAGGGCCATGATCAATGATTACTTGATATCTGAAATGATCGGTTTATATCACTGATTCAATCTGTTAAAGGGACAAACTGTTTTCACATCACTGCTGTCTTCTCAGCTGAGTCTGTGCTTTCCCAGGTGAGTTGGTGAGGTCATACCTGAATAATTACAAATATATGTTTTCTGTCTCTGTAGGACTTACCAGCCAATAAGAGTCTGTCTGCTGTTGAAACAGGTCACTCAGAGTGACATCATCAGGGGTGCTCCAGTCAGGAGCTGACACCTCCGATTTTACATGAATGTCTCACCTAAACACAGAGTCTACACATAAAGACGAGTGTTAATAAGTAATTGGAGGTCACAAGCAAATCAGATGAGCAGGTAAGTGAGTCAGACAGAGTGCTGGGTGATTTCATGGTCGGAGGCGGAGCTTATCTGACGCTCCACCGCCCGTTGGGCCTTGCAGGCGGCCATCTTGCTCTGGATGTCCCTCTTCTTCTCAAAATAGTCAACGAGTGGTGGCTCCGTCAGCAGTGATGCCAGCACCTGTTCAAAGGTGATCGACCAATCAGCATCCAGTGTGCTACCCTGCCTGAGCCCGCCCCCAATCAGCACGGTGTCATCGGCAATGTCCTCGCACTGCAGCGAGCCGGAGCTCACCACTGAGTATGACGACGCTGATGTGTCATCTCTAATTTCCTCATCAGACGTTTGCAAAGCTGCTGGTTCTAGCTGGGCGTCGGCCAGAGCTCGGCATACCTGAGCGTCCGCTGACCCCTCCTCACTAGGTCCCTCCTCCCCCTGAGGGTCAAGGGGCAGGGCCTGAGCATCAATTGACTCTGACTTCTTGCTGCCGTTGTTGAACTTCTTGCCGACCTCCCCGATGCGCAGCAGCAGGCTGGCCACGGTGGCGATGGAGTGGTACAGCTCCTGCTCCAGAGGCTCCTCGCTGAACATGTTGTACAGAGTCTTACAAAACTCAATGAACTGTTCCTGCACACAGACCCATGCATTAAATTCATCACACCTGACAAAGACATTAGAATTAAAACCTCACCTAGGCCTTACCTGGTTCATTCTCGGCAGGTCTTTGATCGTCTCTCTCTTGAGCTCTTTCTCTTTGGCCCACATCCTCAGGTAGTACCTATAGTCCTTCACCTTCTCCTCTGAAAAAGCACACGTCAAAGGTCAAAAGGTGGAATTCATGGGTAACTGGGTTATCTAGAAAGAGTTCTGACAACCTTGTTGATACCAATAATTAGTCTGAAGATAATGAGTTTACAGACAACCGGTTTAAAGAAAACACATTACTAGTCCACAGGTACAGTGGCTTGCAAAAGTATTCATACCCCTTGAACTTTTCCACATTTTCTCACGTTATGACCACAAACAAATATATTTTATTAGAATGTTATGTGAAAGACCAACACAAAGTGGCATACAATTGTGAAGTAGAAAGAAAATTATACATGAGTTCTTTTTTTTTTTAAATAAAAAACTGAAAAGTGTAGTGTGCAAAAGTATTCAGCCCCCTTTTCTCTGAGTGCATTCAATTGCCTGCAGAAGTTGCCTGATGGCTGCTGACTGACTGAATGTTGACCTAATGACTGAATAGAGTCCACCTGTGTGTAATTTAATCTCACTTCAAATACAGCCTCTATGGTTCGTTAAGAGAATATTGGGGAGCAAACAGCATCATGAAGTCCAAGGAAGACACCAGACAGGTCAGGGATAAAGTTGTGGAGAAATTTAAAGCAGGGTTAGGCTATAAAAACATTTCCCAAGCTTTGAACATCTCACGGACCACTGTTCAGTCCATCATCTGCAAATAGAAAGAGTATGGCACAACTGCAAACCTACCGAGACATGGTCGTCCACCTAAACTAACAGGCCGAACGAGGAGAGCACTGGTCAGAGATGCAGCCAAGAGGCCCATGGTGACTCTGGATGAACTGCAGAGATCTACAGCTCAGGTGGGGGAATCTGTCCATAGGACAACTATCAGACGTGCACTGCACAAATCTGGGCTTTATGGAAGAGTGGCAAGAACAAAGCCATTGTTAAAAGAAAACCACAAGAAGTCCTGTTTGCAGTCTGCCAGAAGCCATGTGAGTGACCCAGCAAATGTGTGGAAGAAGGTGCTCTGGTCAGATGAGACCAAAATTGAACTTGGCCTAAATGCAAAACACTATGTGTGACGAAAACGTAACACTGCACATCATTCTGAACTCACCATACCCACTGTCAAACATGGTGGTGGCAGCATCATGCTCTGGGGCTGCTTCTCTTCAGCAGGGACAGGGAAGCTGGTCAGAGTTGATGGGAAGATGGATGGAGCCAAATACAGGGCAATCTTGGAGGAAAACCTGTTGGATGTTGGAGTCTGCAAAACACTTGAGACTGGGACGGAGATTCACCTTCCAACAGGACAACGACCCTAAACATAAAGCCAAGGCTCCAATGGAATGGTTTAAAATGAAACATATTCATGTGTTGGAATGGCCCAGTAAAAGTCCAGACCTAAATCCAACTGAGAATCTGTGGCAAGATCTGAAAACTGCAGTTCACAAATGCTTTCTGACTCAGCTTGAATTGTTTTGCAAGGAAGAATGGGCAAAGATTTCAGTCTCTAGATGTGCAAAGCTGGTGGAGACATACCCCAAAAGACTTGCAGCTGTAATTGTAGCAAAAGGGGGTTCCAAAAAGTATTGACTCAGGGGGGTTGAATACTTTTGCACACTGCACTTTTCAGTTTTTTATTTGTAAAAAAATAAACTCATGTATAACTTTCTTTCTACTTCACAATTGTATGCCATTTTGTGTTGGTCTTTCACATAACATTCCAATAAAATATATTTATGTTTGTGGTCATAATGTAAGAAAATGTGGAAAACTTCAAGGGGTATGAATACTTTTGCAAGCCACTATAACTAGTCTACAGATGGCTATTATACAAATGACCTGTCTATACTGAAAATGATTTTACATACACATGATTACACACAACGCACATATAAAGCACTAAATAATCAGGCTCCATCTTATCTTAAAGAACTCATAGTTTCATATTTTCCCAGCAGAACTCTCCGTTCTCAGGCTGTAGGTTTGCTTGTGGTTCCTAGAGTTTCCAGATGTAGAATGGGAGGCCAGTTACTTTTGCTTTTCTTCTTTTCTATTTCTCACCGCAGCCAGTGAGTACTGTGAGTACTAGTGAGTACTACTACAGTTTAAAACAAAAAACTGCTGAACACAGAGTACAGATTTAACATTGTTAAACATTTTAACTGCATAACACAAGTAGATCAGTACAGTGTCAGGAAGTGTAGGAGGTGGGTGGGGAGTATTTACCTTTCTTTTCTGCACTGTCTCCACCTCCATCCTTTCCCTCCTCACCTGCTGGTAGACAGGAAGCTGTCATCAACAGTAACCAGAGCAATGATGTGTTTAAACAGTTTGTGTTAACAGACACAAAGGGACAGACATCAGATTCAATCACTGATCAGGACCTTTCTTGCTCTTCAGCCTCTAAATTACAGCACTTGCGTCTCTGACGATGCCCCAATCAGTAATGTCACATCACAGGTAACACACCTGAACCTAGAAGCAGTGGCTACTCAGACTTGTTAGAACTAAATTTTCTCACCAATTCTAGTCCAGTCATGGCCACAGCAAACTATGGCAGTCCATACATTCCTCCTCAGTCCCCTAGAGGTTCCAGGGATCACAGTCTTCCTTTCAACTACCTCGCCACACACCTGTGGCGCCCCAGGACTCAGTCTGGCTGAGGAGCTTTGCTGCTATCTTATATAGACATTAACTATTATATTGGACTGCCTGCTGCCTAACACATAGCATGTAATCACCCATAAGAGGATGGGTTCTCTGTTGAGTCTGGTTCCTCTCAAGGTTTCTTCCTGTTGCCTTCTCAGGGAGTCTTTCCTTGCCACCGTCGCCCTTCATACACATTCACTGTTCATGTACTGTTCTTTGGTTGTGTAAAGCTGCTTTGTGACAATGTCAATTGTAAAAAGCGCTCTACAAATAAAATTGAATTGAATTGCTATCCGTAGTTGGTACTGCTTCACCAACTGTGGCTCCTTCCCCCAGAGAGGTGACATTCTACAGGTTAACCCTGAAGTAAGAGGAGCCACGGAACCTTCTGTAAACTCTCACCACCTCAAGTGGTGAGGTCACAGCATATGCCAAACTGAACCCTGAGCCTCACAGATGTAGACCTGAGGATCATTCACTCACTTGCAACCTCCCGAGACCTGGTTCCAGGACACAGGCGTATAAAGGAGACCTGTATACAGAATTATATGATGCCATTCAATCTAATCCCATGAAGGTTGCTCAGTACTGCATACTTAAAACTTCTTTCTTTCTGGACTGTGGCCTCTAAAACTGCCTAGATGTTGTGCACTGTTAAATATTTCTAGGGCCAATGAGCATGCTCACAAGTACAGAGCTGGGTGACTTCCTGTTGGGTCCCCATAAACATGGACATGGACAAAATAAAATGTTTTCACAGTTGTTTTAATTTTTATTTACAGTCTCCTCATTTTCAAATACTGTCCATGAAAAGATGTTTTTTTTCCATTTTCATGTGACCAACTTGTTATAGGACAGTGTGGACACTGACCATGCTGAGCTTCTGTCCTGTGGGGCTGGTTAAAGCTGGTGATGGTACAGTAACTTCAATGTCAACTACAGTGAAGACTTTACCAGAACAAACCAGACTCACTACTGTAATCCAGTTAGAAACCAGTTACTGTGTCTCTAAAGAGCTGCTGCAGCATAGGCCAGGGGAGAACACCTGCTGTGACATCACTGGTTATTGGCAGGGCCAGAGAAGCATCCTGTCCAGCTGAGCAACAGCAGGTTTCCTCAAACACACAAACACAAACCTGATATCACTTCCTGCTGCCCCAATATGTCCAGATCAGACAGGAAAGAAGGTTCTGGAGGGAAACATCACATGAAGACCAAGAAAAGCAAAGAAGAAGAAGAACTAGTTTGACAAGCAACAGTTAGATTTGTTAATTTAAAGTTTCTTCATGCAAATCAAGCAGTTTATATCTACAGAACATCTTTATAAACCATAACACATTAACATTAACACTGGTGGTCGCAGTCAGTGAAGTGTGCAAAATAAATCTAATGTGGTGAAGCAGAAAATGACGGCTGTAGACAGTTCGCGGCTGTAGTATGGGCACAGGCGGACTAAGAGTATTGCAGTGGTAGAAATACTGAGGTAAGTATGGAATTTGCTGTATTTCACCTTGTGGTTCATCCTCTGTGAAGAAGTGTGTCGCCTCCAGTGCAGATTCTGCCTCCTCGGGACACAGAGCTGAGAAACAGACAACACAAACAGACATCGTGTTCATAGACAGGTCTGCAGTAAAACAACTGTCTCGCATGAGGTGTCTTGGTAAACAGAGGACTATTTTGCGCAGGATTTTGTTTCTCAGGCCATACAGACACTCAGTGTGTTTACCTGCACTTAATTGACCTGTTTACAGTTGGCTTTCTCCACTAAGCGGTGTCATGTAAACGGGAAACCTGGTTATTGTGATCAGATTAGTGGATTAGAGAAACCTGATTTCTCCAGGTGGATTTCTCCCAGAGAATTCTGATCACTCTGCCATGTAAATGTGTCACCAGGTTTCTAATCAGCTTTTTTTTCTAGAGATCACGTTCAAGACAAAGGCTACAGACAGTCACCACTCTACTTCTATCAGCAGAGGAGCAGCAGGATGAAAGAAGAGATCAGTACACGGAGCGACAGTGCCTCGTTTTTAAATTAAGTGTCTCTCTTCTTCTATTCCTGGCCAAAACCCTTGATGGGCAGTCTTCAATCAACTGACTGACTTGCTTTTTAGGAACGACCTCCTTGATCTCAACTAGTCTGGTCTTCAAGGGTGGTCAGTCCACAGGAAGGGATCTTGGCAGGAGCAGGTTTTTAACTCTCACTGCCTCTCCACTGACATGCCGCATGGCTCCATTCTTGGTCCTCTATATTTTTCCATCTATACTACATCCCTAGCTTCCATCATCCAGTCGCATGGCTTTTCCTATCATTGCTATGCTGACCAAACACAGCTCTTCCTGTCCTTTCCACTGGATGACCCCACAGTCTCATTTCACATCTCTGCTTAGATGAGAGAGAGGCATTTTCAACACAGCCTCCCCAAGACAGCAGTTCTTTCTTTAGAGCTGGTCATTAGTTATTCAACAAATACACACACAGTGAGGGGTTCAGGTCAGAGGGAGCAGACCAGGTGAGCTGTTACCTGGGGGGAGGTGGAGCTTGTACAACAGCTTAAGTTTTTCCGTCATGTCACCATGATACATCCCACCTGCAGACACGCAGACAAACAAAACACACAGTGAAGAGGCTATATTCTCACAAATTTATAACAAACATGGAATTGTAGACTCTGGTCCTGTGTGTCTGTGTGTCTGTGAACAGTCTGGTTGTGTGTTTGTGACCAGTCTGGTTGTGTGTGTGTGTGTAAAGTCTTGTTGTGTGTCTGAACAGTCTGGTTGTGTGTCTGCGTGTCTGTGAACAGTTCGGTTGTGTGTGTGTGTGTGTAAAGTCTTGTTGTGTGTCTGTGAACAGTCTGGTTGTGTGTCTGCGTGTCTGTGAACAGACTGGTTGTGTGTGTGTGTAAAGTCTGGTTGTGTGATTTTGTGTCTGCGTGTGTGTATAAAGTCTTGTTATTTGTCTGTGCACAGACTGGTTGTGTGTGTATGTAAAGTCTGGTTGTGTATGTGTGTGTGTTAAGTCTGGTTGTGTGATTTTGTGTCTGCGTGTGTGTATAAAGTCTTGTTATGTGTCTGTGAACAGTCTGGTTGTGTGTCTGTGTAAAGTCTAGTTGTGTGTCTGTGTGTGTGGGTAAAGTCTGGTTGTGTGTCTGTGTAAAGTCTGGTTGTGTGTCTGTGTGTGTGTGTGTGTAAAGTCTGGTTGTGTGTGTGTGTGTGTAAAGTCTGGTTGTGTGTCTGTGAACAGTCTGTGTGTGTGTGTGTGTGTGTGTGTGTGTGTGTGTGTGTGTGTGTGTGTGTGTGTAAAATCTTGTTGTGTGTCTGTGAACAGTCTGTGTGTGTGTGTGTGTGTGTGTGTGTGTGTGTGTGTAAAGTCTGGTTGTGTGTCTGTGTAAAGTCTGGTTGTGTGTCTGTGTGTGTTAAGTCTGGTTGTGTTTCTGTGTAAAGTCTGGTTGTGTGTCTGTGTGTGTGTGTGTGTGTGTGTGTAAAGTCTGGTTGTGTGTGTGTGTGTAAAGTCTGGTTGTGTGTGTGTGTAAAGTCTGGTTGTGTGTGTGTGTAAAGTCTGGTTGTGTGTCTGTGTAAAGTCTGGTTGTGTGTCTGTGTGTGTGTGTGTGTGTGTGTGTGTGTGTGTGTGTGTAAAGTTTGGTTGTGTGTCTGTGTAAAGTCTGGTTGTGTGTGTGTGTAAAGTCTGGTTGTGTGTCTGTGTAAAGTCTGGTTGTGTGTCTGTGTAAAGTCTGGTTGTGTGTCTGTGTGTGTGTGTGTGTGTGTGTGTGTGTGTGTGTAAAGTCTGGTTGTGTGTCTGTGTAAAGTCTGGTTGTGTGTGTGTGTAAAGTCTGGTTGTGTGTGTGTGTAAAGTCTGGTTGTGTGTCTCTGTGTGTGTGTGTGTGTGTGTGTGTGTGTGTGTGTGTGTGTGTGTGTAAAGTCTGGTTGTGTCTGCGTGTGTAAAGTCTGGTTGTGTGTCTCTGTGTGTGTGTGTGTGTAAAGTTTGGTTGTGTGTGTGTGTGTATAAAGTCGTGTTATGTGTCTGTGAACAGTCTGGTTGTGTGTCTGTGTGTGTGTGTGTGTGTGTAAAGTCTGGTTGTGTCTGCGTGTGTAAAGTCTGGTTGTGTGTCTGTGTGTGTGTGTGTGTAAAGTCTGGTTGTGTGTCTGAGTGTGTTAAGTCTGGTTGTGTTTCTGTGTAAAGTCTGGTTGTGTGTCTGTGTGTGTGTGTGTGTGTGTGTGTGTGTGTGTGTGTAAAGTCTGGTTGTGTCTGCGTGTGTAAAGTCTGGTTATGTGTCTGTGTGTGTGTGTGTGTAAAGTCTGGTTGTGTGTCTGAGTGTGTTAAGTCTGGTTGTGTTTCTGTGTAAAGTCTGGTTGTGTGTCTGTGTGTGTGTGTGTAAAGTCTGGTTGTGTCTGCGTGTGTAAAGTCTGGTTGTGTGTCTGTGTGTGTGTGTGTAAAGTCTGGTTGTGTGTGTGTATAAAGTCTTGTTATGTGTCTGTGAACAGTCTGGTTGTGTGTCTGTGTGTGTGTGTGTGTGTGTGTGTGTGTGTGTGTGTGTGTGTGTGTGTGTGTAAAGTCTGGTTGTGTCTGCGTGTGTAAAGTCTGGTTGTGTGTCTGTGTGTGTGTGTAAAGTCTGGTTGTGTGTGTGTGTAAAGTCTGGTTGTGTGTGTGTGTGTAAAATCTGGTTGTGTGTGTTAAGTCTGGTTGTGTGTGTTAAGTCTGGTTGTGTGTCTGTGTACAGTCTGGTTGTGCGTCTGTGTAAAGTCTGGTTGTGTGTCTGAGTGTGTTAAGTCTGGTTGTGTTTCTGTGTAAAGTCTGGTTGTGTGTCTGAGTGTGTTAAGTCTGGTTGTGTTTCTGTGTAAAGTCTGGTTGTGTGTGTGTGTAAAGTCTGGTTGTGTGTCTGTGTAAAGTCTGGTTGTGTGTCTGTGTAAAGTCTGGTTGTGTGTCTGTGTAAAGTCTGGTTGTGTGTCTGTGTGTGTGTGTGTGTGTAAAGTCTGGTTGTGTCTGCGTGTGTAAAGTCTGGTTGTGTGTCTGTGTGTGTGTGTGTAAAGTCTGGTTGTGTGTGTGTGTGTATAAAGTCTTGTTATGTGTCTGTGAACAGTCTGGTTGTGTGTCTGTGTGTGTGTGTGTAAAGTCTGGTTGTGTCTGCGTGTGTAAAGTCTGGTTGTGTGTCTGTGTGTGTGTGTGTAAAGTCTGGTTGTGTCTGTGTGTAAAGTCTGGTTGTGTGTCTGTGTAAAGTCTGGTTGTGTGTCTGAGTGTGTTAAGTCTGGTTGTGTTTCTGTGTAAAGTCTGGTTGTGTGTGTGTGTAAAGTCTGGTTGTGTGTCTGTGTAAAGTCTGGTTGTGTGTCTGTGTAAAGTCTGGTTGTGTGTCTGTGTAAAGTCTGGTTGTGTGTCTGTGTGTGTGTGTGTGTGTGTAAAGTCTGGTTGTGTCTGCGTGTGTAAAGTCTGGTTGTGTGTCTGTGTGTGTGTGTGTAAAGTCTGGTTGTGTGTGTGTGTGTGTGTGTGTGTAAAGTCTTGTTATGTGTCTGTGAACAGTCTGGTTGTGTGTCTGTGTGTGTGTGTGTAAAGTCTGGTTGTGTCTGCGTGTGTAAAGTCTGGTTGTGTGTCTGTGTGTGTGTGTGTAAAGTCTGGTTGTGTGTCTGTGTAAAGTCTGGTTGTGTGTCTGAGTGTGTTAAGTCTGGTTGTGTGTCTGTGTGTGTGTGTAAAGTCTGGTTGTGTGTCTGTGTGTGTGTGTAAAGTCTGGTTGTGTGTCTGTGTAAAGTCTGGTTGTGTGTCTGTGTGTGTGTGTGTAAAGTCTGGTTGTGTGTGTGTGTGTGTAAAGTCTGGTTGTCTGTCTGTGAACAGTCTGGTTGTGTGTCTGTGTAAAGTCTGGTTGTGTGGTTGTGTGTGTGTGTGTGTAAAAACTTGTTGTGTGTCTGTGAACAGTCTGTGTGTGTGTGTGTGTGTGTCTGTGTAAAGTCTGGTTGTGTGTCTGTGTAAAATCTGGTTGTGTTTCTGTGTAAAATCTTGTTGTGTGTCTGTGAACAGTCTGTGTGTGTGTGTGTGTGTGTGTGTGTGTGTGTAAAGTCTGGTTGTGTGTCTGTGTGTGTGTGTGTGTAAAGTCTGGTTGTGTGTGTGTGTAAAGTCTGGTTGTGTGTGTGTGTAAAGTCTGGTTGTGTGTCTGTGTACAGTCTGGTTTGTGTCTGTGTAAAGTCTGGTGGTTTTGTGTCTGCGTGTGTGTGTGTGTAAAGTCTGGTTGTGTGTGTCTGTGAACAGTCTGGTTGTGTGTCTGTGTGTCTGTATAAAGTCTGGTTGTGTGTGTCTGTGAACAGTCTGGTTGTGTGTCTGTGTGTCTGTGTAAAGTCTGGTTGTGTGTCTGTGTGTGTGTGTATAGTCTGGTTGGTGTCTGTGAACAGACTGGTTGTGCGTCTGTGTGTCTGTGTACACTCAGATATGGACTCACTGAGTCCAGTGATGAACTCCTTGAAGTTGACCAGTCCATCTTGATTCTGGTCCAGGAGTCTAAAGAGCCGGGTGGACAAAGAGGGGGTGTGGCCCCCACAGACCCAGGGGGCGAGTGCAGTGAAGAGCTGGGTGAACTGGACAGGGTCGATGCGGTACTGCTCCAAGTACGGCAGGCTGGGGTCGTGACGCTCAGCCGCCGAGCTGCTGGAGCCCCAGTAGCAGCTTGTCATGTGTTTGGACTGAAGGTCAGAAACAGACAGATTCAGTTTGTGTCAGATTCTTAAAGAAAGAGTGTTTTCCAAGACATCTGTGTGTTTCTGACCTTAAAGAGACAGTACAGCTCCTCCAGCTCCTCGATACTGAAGGCAGACTCCGTCATCATTGCCCTCACCTGCAGAAACAAGCACACCTGTAAACACCTGTCTGCGGCAGGATGTTAGTGTTAGCTTACAGCACACTAACAGCACCCACCACGCTCCTCTTGGCAGTATCCTCCAGCGACTGGATGACCTTTAACCTTTGTTTGAACCTCATCTGCTCGATAACGTCAGAGCGAAGGCTGCCGAACTTCTGATTAGAGAAGAAACTGAAATTAGTTCAAAAAATCACCATGAGACGTGCAGCAGGAATTAGACTGAGACGCTGACGTTATAGACAGTGATTGTGATCACATCATGATGTGTCATCGCACTGACCTCATAGGACGACTTGATGAGGTCGAAAATGTCGATTTCACGTGGGGGCTCATCTCCGCTTGTCAGCAGGGCGTGAAGGTGAGGGATGGGGGGGGTAACCGTCTGTTTATTCACAACATTATCAAGGTACCTGAACACACAAATATAATAGATATAATCTCAGCTGCAGTACCACACATGGTCAGCTTGTTAGTACCGGAGTCTAAGCCCTGCCTGCCCAGACTGGAGACCAGTCCAACTCCTACCTGCCCAGGATGGTCATGGCTTCTCCCTCATCGTTGCAGGACAGCAGGGCATCCATGTTATCGTGGAGGACAGCCAGCGCCACCTGCAGGTAGATTTAGAGACAGGATGTTGAGATAACTGGCGCACACAGTTCGTTTGTGTCTTTGTTGTTCGTTACTTTTTGACACATCAAACAATCATTTTGGTCTACAACCCCTCGGCCAGTGAACGACGTCTGGTGGTGCAAGCACCACACAGTAGACACCAAGGAAAACTCTTCAGCTCAGTGATCCCAAGATGGTGGAATGAGCTGTCAAACTCACTTAATGAGCCCTCTCAGCGACCTCGCTTTCAATATATAAAAAACTGCTGAAAACAGAACTCTTCCGCACCTTTCTGCTCTCTTTTACTTGCATCTCATGAAACAGAAACTCTTCTTTAACAGCACTTTGCTTTGATGTTTTTCTCTCTGACTTCGATTTTTTTGCCTTGTTCCTCACTTGTAAGTTGCTTTGGATAAAAGCGTCTGATAAATGACTAAATGTAAATGTAAATGTTGACCCACCTGCCATGAGTGTGAGTTTGGTAGTGAACAGTACCAATAAAGGTTTAGTAAACAGTCAGTAAAGGGTGGCTCAGTACCTGGAAGATGACCTTGATGCCCTCATAGAAAAAGCAGTCAACCAGCAAGACGGCACTGTCGAAGGGCATCACAGACAAAAAGAGGGTCAGGAACCAGGACAGGCTGATGGTGGAAATGACTCCCAACTCCTGCATGTGTTCATACAGCAGGGGTAGAAAGGCCCGGGTCAGCTCTTCAAACACTCCCTGATCCACCAAAGCTCCTGCTGGTGCAGAAACCGCATTAGACCAGGACAAAGCATACTGTGATGTACGACTCCGGTCTCGTCACTCCGGTCTTGTCATTGACCTACGACTCCGATCTTGTCACTGACCTATGTCCAGTCTCTCACTCTAGTCTCATCACTGACCTACGACTCCGGTCTCATCACTCTGTTCTCGTCACTGACCTCTGACTCCTGTTTAGTCACTGACCTACATCCAGTGTCTCACTCTAGTCCCATCATAATAATGACCTACGACTCCAATCTCGTCACTGACCTACGACTTTGGTCTCGTCACTCTTTTCTCGTCACTGAACTACGACTTCAGTCTTGTCACTCCGGTCTCGTCACTGACCTAAGACTCCGGTCTTGTGGCTCCGGTCTCGTCACTGACCTACAACTCCATTCTCATCACTCTGACCTCGTCACTAACCTATGTTTGATCTTGTCACTCTGGTGTCATCACTGACCCACGACTCAGGTCTCGTCACTGCCCTACAACTCCAATCTCATCAATAACCTACGTCTGGTCTTGTCACTCCGCTCTCATCACTCCAACCTTGTCACTGACCTATGTCTGATCTCGTCACTCTGGTCTCGTCACTGACCTACGACTCTGGTGTTGTAGTAGTCGGGCAGCATCCGCTCACAAAGTGCCACCAACAGCCAGAAGGCTTCTTGCTCTGTACAGTAGAGCAGAAGGACAGAGGTGACGATGTTCATCGCCTGGAGGCAGGGGAAAGTGTCGGTTTATTATTTATCAGTGCCCGGGTTTCATTTAATTACACTGAAATAATTTATATTATAAAATGATTTGTTATGTTATTATGTTGTATGCTACTTGTTTTTATTTACCTGGCAGTATCCGATGCCAGGGTTGCGGTGGGCGTAGGCAGTGAGGACGCGGCGCAGTGCGGCAATGCCCGTCTCATTCTGAAATGCTCGATGTTCAGGCATTGAGCGATGGAGGTCACGCTCTATCTCCTCTGTAGCTAACGAACACAGCCCCATGGCCTGCTCCACCAGGTCGCCATAGTAACCTGGGTGGGATGCCATCTCATTCTGGGCACCTGGATGGACAGGTAAATACAGTACATAAAATGAATAAAGGAACAAACACAGTCCAGCTCTTCTCCCAGGTGAATTAATGTGTGGATGAATGAACAGGTATATACTGACCAGAGAACAGCAGCCACAGCTCCCCTCTCAGGCGCTCTGGAATCCCACTAAGGACAAGTTCTCTAGTTCTGGCGGTCCGGTACATGCAGACACCTCGACCAAACTCAGAGAAATGTATCTTCCATGCCTCTTCCTTCATCTTCTCCTTCATCTGTAGGAGAAGAGGAAGTCAGGAGGAGGAGTAGAGAGAAGAGGGCCAAGAGGATTTACTCCAACAAAGTATATTCTTACTTTCACTGCTTCCTCCCTATAAATCTTAATAATAATGATAATGATATACTTTATTGATCTTCTTTGGTGAACTGTTGTTGGACAGTTGCTAGACAGTAAATGTGGGAACTACTAAGGGGTCTCAGTGTCTTGTACAAGGACACCATAACTCATTCTGCCCTTTTAACTAAGCTACTGCTGTGTAATTACTCCAAATACATCAACCTTTGACTCATCAGTTCACAGAGCATTTTCCAAAAAGGAATAACCTTCCAAATAGTGTTCGGGACTCAGACACTCAGGTTTGTTGATGGTGAAGTGTTTGGTTGCTCTACATCCCAGGGAGCCCTCATGTCTGTGTTTCACATCAATCTGATTATGATTCATACACATTCACTATTCATGTAAACTTCCATAGTTTCTTTGGTTGTGTAAAGCTGCTTTGTGACAATGTGAATTGTAAAAAGTGCTATACAAATAAATTAAATTGGAGCCCAGGTGTCATTGGGCAAGAGGCAGGGTACACCTGGACAGGTCACCAGTCAGTCACAGTGGTGACATATAGAGTCAAACACTTCTTCTGGGTTAACATTGGTTTTCACCTCACCAGTCATGCAAACTGACCTCTGAGGTGAGAGAGGCCTGCAGATCCTTAAATTATTATCACCGTAATCTTAGATTTTGGAAGGTCAGGCATTTCTCACTTTTACTCTCCACAGTTGCCCAGTGGTGCTGAAGGGGGATTGTTGGGTTTCTCTCTCTATAACTCTGTAAAATCTTGACCTTAATATGTGAAGTGAAAGTCAACTCTTTGACTTTCTTTCCTGGAACAACCTCCTCGATGTCAATCAGTCTGGCTTCAAGAGTGGTCACTCCACAGAAACGGCAATTCTGACTGTTGTGGAATCCCTACGGTTGCAAACGCTGTCTTAATTCTATTAGACCTATCTGCAGCCTTTGACACTGTGAACCCTAAGATCCTTATGACTGCACTCTCAGACTTGGGAATCTCTGGATCAGCTCTAGCCTGGCTTCGGTCATACTTGTCTGAACGAAACTTCAAGGTATGTTGGCAGTAGCGTGATTCCGACTCTCATAACCTCTCCCCCGGTGTACCGCAGGGCCTAGTCCTTGGTCCTTCTCTTCTCTTCTTTTTTCCATCTATACTTCTTCTGTAGGCTCTATCATCCATTTACATGTGTTTTCCTATCACTGGTGTGTGTCATCTGCATCACCTATGCAGATGACACACAGCTCTTCCTGTCCTTTTCGCCGGATGACTCTACTGTCTCCTCCTGCATCTCTGCCCGTCTCTCTGACTGGATGACAGAAACCCTTTTTTTGATAGCACTTTGCTTTGATGTTGTTTCTCCTTGACTTAGATTTAGTTTGCTTGCCTTGTTCCTCACTTGTAAGTCGCTTTGGATAAAAGCATCTGCTAAATGACTAAATGTAAATGTAAATGAGAGAAAGACACCTTCAACTTAACATTCCCAAGACTAAAATTCTAGTCTTCCCTGCAAGAACTTCGGCACAACATCAACATCAACATTGGATCTGCGGTGATTGTCCCCGCCAAGACGGCCAGAAACCTAGGGATCATCATTGATGACAAACTGACCTTCACGGAACACATCGCCAGAGTCTCTAGGTCATGTACTGTAGATATGCCCTCCATAACATCAGAAAGATCAGACCCTACCTGATGGAGTACACGACCCAACTCATTTTACAGAACTCTTCATCATCTTCCTTTGCAAAAAAAAAAAAAAAACCTTTCTTCTCTCTCATTAAACAGAAACACTTCTTTAATGGCACTTTGCTTTGATGTTTCTCTCCTTGACTTAGATTTTGTTTGCTTGCCTTGTTCCTCACTTGTAATTCGCTTTGGATAAAAGTGTCTGCCTGAGATATAGTTTGAAAATTTGAAATAGTTTTGTATGGTGCATGCACAAAAATATAATCTTCCCGGTCCCTGGCAATTCGTCTCAATGGAGAAGAACAGTACTTCTAAGAATAGTTCTCAGTATCCAAAAGTACTGGTCTGTATGTAAAGCTGCGGAGACTTGAACTCACAGCTTTGGGTCCCAGGTCCTCCGCAGCGTTTTGGTGATAGAGCCGTAGTAGACTCTGGCTGGCTGTGGGAAGCCCGGGGTGGTAATGGCGCCCCCTGTGGACAGACTCAGATTCTGCAGAAGAGGATGAGGGGACACTGGAGGAGGCCTGAGGACGCAAGAAAAATCCCAACAGTAAAAACGAGCAGAGCTGGACATGTCATCTGACAACAGTCACGCCACTCAGCCACATGGGGCAGTATAACTTCACATACAGACAGTAAATAATTTTTTCTATGTCCTGTTTCCAGTGAATGATTTCACAGCAGATAAGTGACACACCGAGTGACCAATCAGAGACAGCGGGCTGGTGTCGCCCCACGAGCTGTCAGGCGTTCGCTGCAGGAAGTCAGAGATACGTTGGACCAAGAAGTCTCTGTCTTTGAGGTTGGCGAAGAGGAAGTTCATCTTGTTCTTAGTGCTGATGGAAACAGGACACGGCAGGACGCTACTGCTGTCTGCCTTCTCCACAATAGACACCTGAGGAGCAAAGAGCATGAGATAAAAGATCATGGGTAAAAATCTCTGTTCATTCATAACAGAAAGCGCAAAATATTTAGGTCAGGTTTTGCTGTCATCTTAAATCTGCTGGATCAGAGAGACCTGAAAAAGACACCAGGGACATGTATCTGTGCAACCAGGTTTCTAAACTGCTTTTGACAGCACAAGTCTGGCAAAGTAGTGTAGTGGAGAGCCTGAAGATCTGCACATTCGTTTTATAACAAAATAGACTGAAAGTGACAATAACACAATGTGGCTGCAAAAGTCTGAATTCATGTTTTTCTGCTGCTGAGTATTTCAAGCTCAGTCCTCTCTGTGCAGAATAAAAGAATAAAATGAACCCAGGAGCTCTGTTACTGTGCAGCTAAAATCTGTGAGGTGTGCCTTCAGGATAAATCTTTAGAATTACAGTAATAGGTTACTAAAGTGCAGGTAAATACACTGACTTTATTTATCATGGATTTTCCCAGACCTCCTAATCTATCTATCTATCTGTGCAGCATCTGACAGAAGGATCTTTGGACAGACCTCTCGCAGTGGGATGATTAGCTGACATAGATCTTCTTCTCTGCTGTTAAAACAGATGTAGTTGTTGGAGATAAACAGCTGTCCGACCACATGCATCTTAGCAAACGGTGTCCACAGTGTGCAGTCTGTGTGTCCATCCAGACGCTCATCCTGCGTCAGTCTGAACATTGTCCGGTACCGCTCATTCTTCGCCCGAGCATCCAGATCCCTGCAGCAACGACACGCACAGGAAACAACTGATCAGGTCAAATGTCAGAAACGTTCAGAAATGGTGGTTCAGCTGAACAAATATCATTAACAGCATCATAGATTTAAGTTTGTCTCTGTACACATTCACAAACAAGATCAGTCCTTGATGGTTACATCAGTCAGATCAGGTGCACAGCTAATGAACAGAGGGAGACCTCTTAAGTGCAGAGACGTTCTTGAGGGTTTTGCAGGGTTTGGGCAGCGAGCGGTCGGCAGCGAATGCCTCGTTGTCAAGCAGCTGGCGCATGGCGATATTGGCGAGCTGCTCCATCAGCTTGAAGGTGTCGTTGATGTTGAGGAACACAGAGAAGAAATGTTCGGTGTGACGAGTACTGACACGAATGCTCTCTGGAAAAACCAGGGTGGCATTCTTCTCCAGCTGGGTCACCTCCGTCCACGGAACCACCAATGTCACTGAAGATAGGGGGTGAATCATGAGAAGAACTACATTACATTCTAGGATTTTACTGTGTGAGGTGTGTTCAGGTAAAACAAGGTAAGAAGTTTCTATTTAATAAGAACTAATGTTTGTCATACATTAACAAAGAAAAAAACAAAAATATGAGGCATATTATGACATCATTAAACTTGAGCCTGTGATTGGTTGATCGTACCCTCCTTGCCCAGCAGGAACGAGTAGAAGCACAGATGGTTGACAGAAAGGTACAGCCAGCCCTGCCGCGGGACTCTTCCCTTCCAGTAGCTGCAGGAGTAATAATTCACCAGCTTCTCCTCATCAGGCATCCCAAACAGCCTCCTCATCTTCAGCTCTGCCTCCCGAAACTTCCCACAGTCCTCCTCCTGCTCCTCTCCCTGCTTCCCTCGATTCTCCTCTGCAATGATACCCTGCAGGAAGTGACATCGCTCACCAACAGGTACAGGTACACACAGAAAGAAAACTACTCACTACTCCCTAAAATGAACACTAATTAGTCCACCCAATAATGAGCAGTTGATTGAGATGAGCTGTTATCTTGATTAAATGATAAGCAGTACATTGTGGGATAGATAGCAGAAAGTAGTGTACATGCCGTGTGTTGCATAGTGGGATACCTTCAGTGCACTATATAGGGTATGAGAATTCTAACTCTACATTCGGACAGCAGTAGAAAATGATGGAAACACTATATAGTGAACAGTGAGTGATTTCAGACACAGCCACAGCCTGAGGAGGAAAGAACAGGAGCTAACTTACAGAGATTTTGCCTTTGACAAAGGTGGTGACGTCTTCATCGTTGTCGAAGATGGAGATTGTCTGCAGCAGGTTGGACTCCAGCCAGTCCCAGTGCTCTGTGATCTCCTTTCTAGATGAGCCTGCAAGACACAGCTGAGGGTCAACGAATAACACCGGACATCCAATCACAGTCCAGTTAGGTGCACCTTACTCACCACAGGCTATGTTCCAGTAAATCTGAGAGTCTGCAGTCTGCAACAGGATCCTGTACGGAGCTACTCTAGCACTGGAGTCAAGAACCACATCCAGAGTCCCAACCAGGAGACCTGCACAAAGAGAGACCGGTACATATGTAAACCAGGACCCACAGAGACAGGAACAAGTCAACATGTCCAACATGTTAAAGTCAGAAATTGTGTTATTGTGGATAAATTGATGGACAAGTGTTGGGCTACAGCTACTGCTAGTGTTACAGCGTATTCTGAGACCGGCAGAATCTGTAACTCGTAGCAGAGCAGTAGGTTTTCTGAACCCTGCTGTGGAAGAGGTGCTACAGCAGACTGCCTGAACATGACAACTAACTGAAAACTGATTGATCAGCAGAAGAGGCTGCTCTGTAGGAGCCACGCTGAATTTCATATAATTAAATTAAAGTTGGTGATTGTCTGCGGCGATTGTCCCCGCTAAGATGGCCAGAAACCTGGGGGTCATCATTGATGACCAACTGACCTTCATGGAACACATCGCCATAGTCTCTAGGTCGTGTAGATATGCCCTCCACAACATCAGAAAGATCAGACCCCACCTGACAGAATACACGACTCATTGTACAGGCGTTGATCATATCTCGTCTTGACTACTGCAATGCACTACTGATGGGGTTACCAGCATCCACGACCAAACCCCTCCAGATGATCCAAAATGCAGCAGCACGCCTCATTTTCAATCAACCAAAAAGATCTCATGTCACACCGATCTTCAGATCTTTGCATTGGCTTCCTGTGGCTGCAAGGATCAAGTTCAAAGTTCTGTCTTTCTACAGACTGGTCAAAACATCAGGAACTCCACAGCTCCATCTTATCTCAGTTCAATCATTCAGGTCTACATCCCGTCCCGTCCACTGCGCACAACCAGGGAACGTCGTCTGGTCGTACCAGCACCACACAGTCGACACCAAGGAAAACTGTTCAGCTCAGTGATCCCACGATGGTGGAATGAGCTGCAGAACTCTGCACGCTCAGCCACCTCACTTTAATATTTAAAAAACTGCTGAAAACAGAACTCTTCATCATCTTCCTTTGGGAAAAAAAAAAAAAAAAAAAACTCTTTTCTACCCTTTCGTTCTCACATCTCTTGAAACAGAAACACTTTTTTTTGATAGCACTTGCTTTGATGTTTTTCTCCTTGACTTAGATTTTGTTTGTTTGCCTTGTTCCTCAATTGTAAGTTGCTTTGGATAAAAGCGTCTGATAAACGACTAAATGTAAATGTAAATGTAAGTTGACACTTGAAACGTATCTTCGCAGACAGTGATGTGTCATAGTGTCCAAAGGAAGTTAATGTGTATTCACACAATAATTAAATATTCAGGTCTGATGTAAACATTTCAAAACAGATCAGCTGATGTCGCTAGGAGACCAACTTCCTGTCAGCTGACTGAGGATTGGGGGGGGGGGGGGGTGTTAACATGCTTGCTGTCACTGATGATCCTCAGTTCAGACTCCACAACACTTAGACTTCCTGGTTATTTCCAGGTTTAAAGGGAAACGTTACAGGTCTCTGGACCCAGACTTCTTGATCCGCTGCTGCAGGTTTTGTGACATTTCTAAATAAAATCAACAGCAGCTTAAACTGTTTCAATCTGACCCAGCTAAAGCTCCACTTACTGTGCTTTCAGCTGTTCACCTGGTCTTCTTCAGTGAACTCACCTACAACAGATCTGTCTCTATGACAACTGGTACCCTTTGATGAAGACAGTGTGACAGCCTGGAAGCATCTGCTAAAGTTTTAATACTGAATTGTGACAAAGGAGCTGCTGCGCATGATCTGAACCCAAACCTGGGGGCCCGGAAGACTGAAGGACCCATGTGATCCAGGTTGGCTAAAGTGGACTGTAGAGGGTTATACTGTATTTAACAGAGCCAGGCTGACCCGTATCAGTCGCCAGAGCGTATGTAACGCCACTCACCGGATAGTCCTCCTCCGCGGCCGTGTCCGCGCCTCCTCTGCAGGATAAAGAACGGGTTGGCCCGCTCCGAGACCCACAGGGCTCCGGCCAGCAGTACCTCCTCCGGATGGATCCACATCTCTACCCGCTGCCGCTCACCGTCCGCCGGACACACCGGGACTCAGACCTGGACAAAGGACGGCGTCTGGGCTCCGTCTAATTCAGAGAAACACTGACTTGCTACTGTTGTTGTTTTTAGTCTGATGACTGCACTGAACAAACACTTCCGGGTGTGACGCGTTAGAAGGCGCACGATGCGTCATGACATCACAGACGCACAGAGGCAAAGTAACGGAACTGAATTGTGTTTTTTAACCCGTGCTTTATCTCCCATTAAAAGATCGTTTACAACATTATCAGTGTCCAAAGGGGATTTCTCTCTGATCCGAAGTTGTAAAATCAGTATTTCTATGTCTACGATGTTGTCGAGCTACATGTCATCCCACCCTCTGCCCTCTGGACCTGTCTGACTCGTCCTGATGCCCAACTTCTGGTTGGAGATCTCGTCGCCTGGATCCACCGTCTGCCCTTTGGGATGCGTTTGGAGACTGGAGTTGGTCACACACTACTATGAAGTCGGTCTTGGCCTCGGCAGACGTCGGAAGCTGTTTCTTGGAGGTCTCGACTCAACGCTCAATAGTCCAGTAATGGAACAAGTCTGCCTGCAATTAACTAACTGGACTCCACATTACCTTAAAGACATTAACTATTATACTGGACTGCTGCCTACACAGCATGTAATCACCCATATGAGGATGGGTTCCCTGTTGAGTCTGGTTCCTCTCAAGGTTTCTTCCTGTTGCCTTCTCAGGGAGTTTTTCTTGCCACTGTCGCCCTCGGCTTGCTCATCAGGGACAATCTGATTATTATGATTCTTACACATTCACTGTTCATGTACTGTTCTTTGGTTGTGTAAAGCTGCTTTGTGACAATGTCAATTGTAAAAAGCGCTCTACAAATAAAATTGAAATTTTATGTTATTAAATTGGAGAGGTCAATAAACAAAGTACAAACTCATTAAAGGCAATAATTATACTTTAATAACATTTAATACTGAGGCAGTAAAGACACAGTGAACTGAAAGCATCAGGCACACCTCCACCATCATCACCTTTTTCAACATGACCAAGTAACAAGGACACAGACAAAGACAGGAACATCCTGCAGGACTCCTCCAGGACGTGATCAGGTCACTTCAGAGATAATATTGATCGATCAATCAGGTTATGGATAGTATAATGCTGTTTATATACTTGGGCCCGTCACGGGGCCTGATTATTAGTCAGAAACTGTTTAATACACTTTAAAGGAGCAGTCCGCCACCTCAGGAAACCCCCTGACTCGAAACATAAAGAGGACACATCAGTGAACTCATATGCAAACCTCATGCAGGTCTCACCGGGTCTATGAGGCAGTAGGAGGAAAGCAGTGTCCATCAGGAACCTTTTTCAATGTAAGGTTTAAGTTGATCCTCAGCTGATACTTGTCTGCTGGAGAAGCTGGTGAAGCTACCTACACTAAAAACCCTTGGTTCTACCTGCTGAAGAGAATAAAATGGGGTTTAATGTCCACAACTGGACCACACCAATGTTGAGATAAAACATGTAGGTGATAATCAATCATTTCAGCTGAAACAGAAAAATGTTGATGGTTTCATCTTGTACCATGTGTCAGATGTTGCTTTTCTCTGTAAATGGAACAAAGTCACGTATTTGAAGATGGCAGAGACTGACATATCTAATAAGTCCTTCTTCTCCTGCAGCAACTGGAGAATTAGCTCCACCAGCTGTTGACTTTCCTCAACAGCTGGTTCCTTTACTTCTTTATTCCACATCAAAACCCATTGTTTCAGCTTATGCCTTCATCTGGGATCAAACAACGTAATAAAAAAATTCATTCCCTGATACATTTTGTAATCGGCACACACATATTGTTCTTTAATTTTTGGATTTTACCACAAGATGGAGCCATAATGAGAAAATAGATGAAGGGTGAAGTTTGGACTATGCGTATAACCTCCTTACATGTTTGACTCCTTTCGAAGATGTAAACCCAAACGCTCGGCTTCAACATGAAACATGAATAGAAACAAGATGACTCACTGTCTTCTGAGCAACAAGGAGCTAAAACGCCATGAAATCACTTCTTACTGAAGTGACACCTTTTCTCATTGGCTCACAGACCTGAGGGTCCAGATCTGACATCCAGTCTACACAACTAACTGGTTAGTTAACAGGATAAAACCAGGCAGGATAAAACAAATTATCTGAATCTGGAGAAGACAACAAGAGGTCAAAGTAAATGTGTTTAGATCGATATAGGGTTCACTAAAAACAGGAAAACATCCACAATGGTTCATGGAGGAAACTCCACATTTTACCAGAACTGCAGGTTTACTGAAATTTCGGACTGGTCCAATAAATCTAGAGTCTCCTTGTTTTAAAGAAACATTTTTTGCTACACAGGGTTAATACTGTTAGAGTTCATAGATTCTTCCACAGGATCAGGGTCCAGGTCTGTGGTTCTGGTTCCAGTGTGATCATAAACAGGAACATCCAGCTCAGTCAGTATTTACAGACAAGGATTTGTGATCCAGGTCCTGCTCTTCAAGTAGCACTCAGACCCTGACTGGAGTCCACAAAAGTCTGACAATGACATAACCAGCCATAATCAGCCAGCCAATCAGAGGCTCAGTTTGGCTCCAGTTGTTTCTGAGCTACTGTTGATTTGGGTTTAGCAACTGAATGCATCATCAGGAAACACTGACAGGAACCTTTTCTAGGTTCAGGTTCTCTGGGTCTGCTCTGATTTTGGTGCCAGTACGGTCGGGTAAAAGAGTCTTGGGTACAGATATTAGGCCATGTGTTGCTTGAATACAGGGACGTTTAAAAGGAATCCGAGCCAAAAACCCTTTAAGAACACAAAAATATCCAGAATGTTTTAAGAGATTGGAAACATTTCTAGAAACCCAGAAAACTTTAATGAATGCAAGCCATAAACCTTTAGCACAAACCAAAGAATGTTTTTAGGTGCCAAGGGACTTTTCCAGTGAGCTTTTTGGAAGTCTGAACCATTTTCCACAGGCCAAGGATAGTTGAAGCTCTCAGTAACATTTCCAGGAACCCTTAAAGCATCTCTGGAATATCTTCCCTATCTTCCCTTGAAACCTTAATGGAATCACTCACCAGAAACTAACAAACTTTTCAGGATCTCCAGAAATTTCCCAGGAACTGCAAATTTAAGGAACTCTACAAGAACTACTTTAGGCACTCAGGAGTATTTCCAGAAGTAAATAAGCTATTTATGAATCCAGTTAGTTTTGGAGGATGCTTTTATGAGTCCAGGAACCTTGGTAGGACATCGAAACACTTCCAGAAACAATTTAAGGAAGTCATTTTAGATGCCCAGGAACCTTTCTAGGAACTTATCTATTCCAGAACACAGAAACCCTGTTGTAGGAAAACAAGAGCACTTATTAGGGACTATGGAACTTTTCCAGAAACCTTTGAACTTTTCTGGGAACTCTACAACATCATCATCTTCAGTTCAGGTTCTCGATCTTAAGCTGAAGGAAGTTCTGGACCAAGTTCTTTGCATTATTATTTTGAACATGTCATTTTAACAATTTGATGCAACTACCAGTCAAAAGACATGAAGGTCTTTAGCTAACTAGTCCACTGGTCAGCCACTGAGTTCGGGTCCAGACCAGGATCTAGACCAGTGCATGTTCAGTCTGAATAAAGTCAGAAATAATAAAAGATAACAAGTCTATGCAGGCTGTCATCATAAGAGCCCTCCTCCAACAGGAAATGCTTCATGACTTCCTGCGTCCATAAAGGGTAATCGCTTTCTGGTGGGGGCGTAACCAATACAACAGGCCTCAGGACTTGTTTTCATCGTAGAGGTCAAGCGAGGCCTGGATGTCTGGCAACTCCATCTCACAGATGACGCTGCGAGGAGACATAGAGTTCCTGTTGAAGAAGTGACCACCGCCTGACGAAAAGAAAAACAAAAACGTCTTAAATCGTCAGTAAAATAAATTCAAATGAAACCAGTGCAAAGTTGATCTGAGACAGTAAAGCTGCTGTGATAGTAAAGTGGGGCGGCTGTGGTTCAGGAGGTAAAACCTGGGTTTTGTGGTTCAGGTCCTGGCTCCTTCTGTCATATGTGGAAGTATCTTTAGGCAAGACCCTGAACCCCAAGTTTCCCCCAGACCCAGAGAACGTGTGTGTGTGTGTGTGTGTGTGTGTGTGTGTGTGTGTGAGAATGTAAAGCAGTGTAAAGCCCTGAAAAAACACTTAGCACTTGCAGAACACTACCATTTCAATTTTCTCTTGGAAGTGTAAAGTTGCTTTGTGATGCTGTAAAGTTGCTTTAGACTATGTTGATGGTCTTTTTTGTGTTGTATCACATCCTTTCATGACATATCCTGCTCAGAGTGGCTTTATGAGGAGAGTGACGACACACTGGACCACAGAGACTTCAAATTGTTCCAAACACTGTGAGCTTGTAGTAGTTCTGCTGTTGAACCTGGTGTTTTCAATACATTTTTCCTGAGGCAACAAGTTGAAATCAGCGAGTATTACATCTGTTACATTTTTGACTTAGCAAAAACTATTGGGATGATTCCGACATTATGCTTCATGGAATTTTAACTCGTTACCATCCAGCAAATATAGATGTAAGCTAGTTAACTATTGCTAGCTCACTATTTTCATGAATTGCTGCCATAAAAATATGATTTTTTACTGATCAGGTTCTGTTGTAGAATGGTTGGTTTGTAAAGCTAAATTCAGCTTCTGTCATTGGATCTCACACGGCCTCTTGGAACTATTCAAGGTTGCATGAATCACGTGACCAGCTGTCCCAACTCTTCTATCTCAGGGCTCTATTTTTTCTGTGTTCTGTGTCACATCATGCTACGTTCTTACTGGTCACAGCAATGGTGATGTCAGCAGGTGTTCTGGGTGTGGCCTCTGAATGGGCGGGGCTGAGCTGCTCCAGGCTGATGGATGGCTGGCTGTTGTCAGTCAGTGGTGCCCTTTGGCTGCCAGATGCCTGACTGGCACCTAAACGCTCCACATCCAGTACCACACTGTCCACACAAGGCAGACTGGTCTAAAGACAGAGGCAGTCATTAACAGGTGTAATTCAAACATACTAGGCCTGGACTCAGTTCTGTACCTGATGTTGGTAGACACTCACCATGATTCCAAGGGCTTTAAGTATGTTTAGTTTACACATGGGACAGGTGCAGTGCTCGTTCAGCCAGGGGTCCACACAGACTTTATGGAAGACGTGTCTAAAGAGACAAAGAGACACGTTTCAACAAACACGACTAAGAAGATATTGAGGGAACTCTGTGCTGGGGTTTCAGACTCACTTGCAGGGTAGAATTCGAACCACATCGTTTAGCTGGTATGCTTCAATACACACTGCACAGTGGTTAAAATCCGGATCAGTTTCCTGCATACAAAATAACACACAATGAACACACATCCTACAATACATATTCAGTATACACACCAAGGAAACGGTCATGTTTAAGTGAAGGCTAAACAGAAAACTGCTCAACAACTACACTCTGCAAAAACTGATTTCTTTATTTTGGGTCTCTGTGTCTGATCTCATTCAGTATCCCCTACAGCGCGCTGCTGAGTGCTGCTGTTAAACTAAATGAGTGAAATCAGCCAACGTGATGTTTGTGGTCTAGTTTTTGCAGCTCAGGTAAATGTTTGTGTGCTAAAGGCTGATTTGTTTCTGTTCAACCGAAGCTGTCAGCTGGAAACATCTGTCAGAGGATGAACTGTCAACGTTACCTTGTCTCCTTTCTTCACCGTCCTTGTAGTCAACTTCCCGATAGCTTTCTTTGCTGCGTCCCCGAGACGACGCTAAAACACATAGAGAACAGAGGTTTACACCAGGCAGTGGACAGTAACCAGATCAGGAACCAGGTCATTATTACCTCTGTATTCTTCTGTAGTCCGTGAGTAAGAACATTTTCTACAAAAACACTGATTTACATCCCACCCACATCTCTCACAGTTACCCCCCTTACAGTTCCTGTTTTGTTGTTTTTGTTGATCTGCAGGAGATGGAGGGAGCACAGGGTCCTGGGAGGAGGTTTTAGATTACACTGTGAGGAGGTGGAGGGGGTAGCCACCCAGCACTCTATTAAACTCTCAGCAGAGACTCATTAAATATTTATGATGAATCTGAAGGAGAGGACAGAGGAAGCCTGTTTGCTGAGGATTACCTGTCAGCTGTATGTTATCATGTTATGTTTATTAGCTTTGCACCAGCATATTAGGAGTCTGTTAGCAGTTTGTTAGCATGTTACCTGGCTGCGGTCCCGAGAGCTGCTGTAACGGATCTTCTGAATGAAGTAGAAAATGAGCCAGGCTGAAGAGATGATCATGAGGACGATGAAGGAGATGGAGACAAAGACCAGTGAACCTCGGTTGATGTTCTTGGTGGGACCACGTTGACCCACCACCACTGACACTAGTACTGTCAAATTCCTCTCCAGATGAGCCAGAATCTCTTTACCATACGCCTCGGTGATCATCACTGCCACTGTGTCCCCAGTGCCTGCACAGAACCAGAATTAAGACCAGAATCCAATCTAGAATGACTTTTGAACTTTGATTGAAGCAAAAAATCTCTGTCACATCTTGCATCTCATGATGCAAAAAAAAGACAAAGGCCTGGATGTCCTCCAATTTCTTTCTCCTAAATTCAGACAAGACAGAGATTATTTTGTTTGGTCCTAAAAATCTCAAAGACAGTATGTCTAATCACATTCTTACATAGAAGACTTAGTAACACTGTAAGAAATCTCAGAGTTATCTTTGACCAGGATATCTCCTTCACTTCATACATCAAATAAATCTCTAGAACTGCCTTTTTATCACCCGAGAGATATTGGTAAAATTAGGAGCATCCTGTCCCAAAGTGATGCTGAGAAACTAGTCCATGCATTTGTTACTTCCAGACTGGACTATTGTAATTCATTATTAATAGTTTGTCCCAGTAACTCCTTAAAAAGCCTCCAGTTTTGAATTGAATTTTAAATTCTTCTCCTCACTTATAAATCTCTTAATAATCAGGCTCCATCTTATCTTAAAGACCTCATAGTTCCATATCTTCCCAGCAGAACTCTCCGTTCTCAGACTGCAGGTTTACTTGTGGTTCCTAGAGTTTCCAAATGTAGAATGGGAGGCAGAGCCTTTAGCTATCAAGCCCCTCTCCTGTGGAACCAGCTCCCAGTTCAGGTTCTGGAGGCAGACACCCTCTCTACATTTAAGACTAGACCTAAAACTTTTTTATAAAGCTTATAGTTAGAGATGGATCAGGTGACTCTGAACCATCTCTTAGTTCTGCTGCTATAGGTTAGTCTGCTGGGGACCTCTACTAATAAACTGAGCTCCTCTCCTCTCTCCTTTCTCCTCTGTCCATTCAAATTCTACCATTTCATGTCATTAACTTTGTGTCTTCTCTCTCCTGTAGTTGTGTTTCCTCCTCTCTGTCTCCCTCTCTCTGTACTTTTCTGTAGGTATCCTTGGCCTGGAGCTGTACATCTCCAGAATCCAGTTCACCTGCCCAATGTTCTTGGTGCTTGTTGTTGTTTTTTGTTGCCTGCTGCTCAGATGGCCGCCCACCATGAGCCTGGTTCTGCTGGAGGTTTCTTCCTCCAAAGGGAGTTTTTCCTCTCCACTGCTGCATAAAGCTTGCTCAAATGGGATTGTTGTGTTATCTATATCAATTTTTTATACAAATGTACTCTGTAAGGTCTTGAACCTTAAACACTGTAAAGTGCCTTAAGATAACTTCTGTTGTGATTTGGCGCTATACAAATAAAATTGAATTGAATTCTGAAACATTTGTTCTTGCAGCAGTTTCCTTTTTTTTTTCCTTGACTTCGATTTGTTGCTTGTCTTGTACCCTTACTTGTAAGTCGCTTTGGAGAAAAGTGTCAAACCAGTGTAATCAGGTTTCTGTGTGACTGAATAAACAGCGTATTCCAGAGATTTAATTCAGTCCAAGGCTGAGAGCAGGAATCTGGAGCTGCAGGGGGCACGAGTTCAGACCTGGAAATTTGACTCGCAAAAAAGTTTTGGCACCAGCAGTCCAGCCTTTGCCTAAGGGTTCAAGTAAACAGGCATTTCTCAACACAGAGAAAACACTGAGTTCAGACCTGATCTGGTGGCACAATGTTGATTAAAAGCTGCAGCTGTAATCTAAGTTAATAAAACTACCTGTATGTAGACCACAGTGCCTCTTAATACAGGTGTTGACAGTGAGAACCAGAGTCTGTAAACTGTTCAATGTCCAAAAAACACGTCTGTGATATTTTCAACGTTCACTGGTTTTCCTGTAAAACCCTGACTGAGACTAAAAACCTAGTTCAAGTCAATCTAATTCCCCAACAACCAGCAGCCCATTCTTTACTGATGTTTGATCCTGGTCTACACAGTCCTGAATGGTCTAGGTCTATAAACTCTGCGAATGTCTGTGGTCACAGAACAAATCCTCCAAACCAACTTTCACTGAAGACTCTGGATGTGTTTCTGACCTTCGTGTCCCATCCTGACCGTCTTGTCGGTGGAGTTGTTGTAGATGAGGACGGCTGTGGCGTTGAACGCCGCCGCCTTAAGAATCTTCTCTTTAAAGGTGCAGTTTCCTCTCTGCAGCAGTGCCACCCAGTGGGCATTCCGGGAGGGGATCACGAAACGGGTGCTGGGGTCGCATCCCTGCCGGTCCACCACTGAGGAGACACGTGTAACCATGGTTACTGCATTAATGACAAATATTGGAAGACAAAAATTTGCCTTCCTACGGAAATAAAAACACTTTTGTTTCTCGCACCACACTAAAAAACGGACTGAGCTTTGTTGCTGCTTTGTACCTCACAGATAAATGCATCTGACAAATGATTCTGATCACTGATTAAGTTTCAGGTTCAGATTTGAAGAACTAAGGTTTTTCTCAGACTAAACGACGCCTGCAGAACTTTCACTGTTATTTTTTGATCAGCATTTTTGCATGTGTGCGCAGAGAGTGGAGAATGAGCAGCGTGTTAGCAGCAGCGGCAGCTCTGTGCTGCATTTGTCTAGGGGTTCAGTTGCAGGACAAAACTGTAGATCACCTGTGTGTTGAAAGTTCTCACAACACAATCACTGTGGTTCCACATATAAATGCAGAAACAGACTCATGTGAGCTGTCTCTGCGTGTGCATACATGTGAAACTGCATCTGCAAGTCAGGAGTTAGTGGGCTGGGGGCTTACATATAACATATTCTGTGCTGCTCTTTCAGCTAGGTCAAGTTGATGTACTCCGTTTCTTGGCTTTTGGCCACGTTATAGTTATTACTTCATCAGCTTGTTTTGTTTGTATGTTGGCGTTTGCCCATTCTGCAGTCTGTTTCAGGTTCGGTCCAACATTTAACACACTGTGTGTGACTGTGGTTGGACATGACTCCTCATCATGTTCTGACTGAGCCTACAGTAAGTTAGAAACTCAACAGCCCATTGATTTATGAGAAAATAAAGACAACAGGTGAGTTAGTATTTTGTTTTTCAGATCATAGCTTTACCCTCTGAGCTTGTCTTCTCAGGGAGAACATACTAAGAGGATATGTTCTAAGCTGAAACTTAGAACACAAGGTAATGTAGCAGCCTATATCTCACAGATCCACCAGTATCAGTGTCTCTGGGGTCTGATCAGCAGCTCCACCTCATCAACTTGTTTTTATCACATTCTAGAGAATCTTGTCTTGGACTAAATGGAGTGTGTATGAACACAGCATCATGAAAAACACAATGGAAACCTATTAAAACACATAAGACGATGTACAGACACAGGCTCCACATGTTCAACACGTTTCCAAAGGCAGGAACAGCAGGTACAGGTGTGCCTCCTCCTGGAGGCGCTACATTAATTGCCCTCGAAAATGGGCAAATGAGTGCTTCTTACTCATCATGAGTTCAGCACAGGATCAGACAGGATGGAGAATGACAGACTGCTTAAAAATGGCCTGGGGGGGGGGGTAAAGGGTGTGGATCTTCCCTGCCATCTAAGGCTTTTCCTGCACAAACCAAGAAGAGTCTGTGACGGAAATGGACTTGCACAGAGACATCAGTAAAGTTTACTGGTAATCTTTACAAACATGAATTCTCTGTGTTTACGTGTAAAAAAGTACTGATGCAGATCCTAGACCACGTTCTGTCCGGGGTGTCCCCTTAGATCAGCTCAAACACACAGAACCACCTGAACCCTGTCCCAGCTGATCTAGGATCAGACACCAGCTCCTCATATTTAACTCAAACTGACATTATGGTCGTGGGACAGAGAAACCGAGCATGGTCTGACAGCTTGGTGTTTGTGATGCTGCAGACAGTCGATGCTCCGTCCAGCTGCTGCAGTGTCCTTGGACCGTCTCGCTGTAATCTGACACTTCAGAGCAGAGACGCTCCGACCTTCAGCGGCCTGAAAATCTCTGCAGTGTCTCCACACAACACAGCACACGAGAAAAAGAACAACCACACAGAGACAACACATCTTCCCAGTTTTCTGTTAAACCACCTATAATGCTCCAGGCACTACTCTGCACCTAGATGGCTCCAGGACCAGGATGTTCTTGTCTCTGCTCTCCCTGCATGACGTACACACTGTGGGATCATGTCCAGGTGAGAGACCCCGCCCTCACTCCATCTTTCTCTTACAAAATCCGTGTGGTCTGAATATGCTCAGTGGACTTTGTGATGATTACAGAAAATAAAACAACTTATATATGTGAACACATTCCTTTCTGAGCTGATAATTAACTTCTCGTTAATTTTCCGATGTGTTAACCAATGACTGTGGTTTCATTAATGACCGAGTCGTTCTGTCTTTGCTATTCATCAAGACCTAAACTCAGACAGAGGAAAATTATCCAAGAGAAAATGAATGTTGCCTCGTGATTTCATTTTCTCTGCAGTTCACCTGTCCCACCTACTCTTCACTACTAACCTGTCACAACTCTCTTTAGCAACACCTCAGGTGTGTGCTCAGGTCTCCCCCTTACCTCCGTGATGCGGTGCAGGTGCGATGACAATGCCTCTCGTGTCCACCTTCGGCGAGTTCTGTCCATACGTCCCGTCGTCACTGCTCATTACGTGGACCGTGTTCCTTCGCCCATCCTGCACCGTGATGTTCACCGTGGCGCTCACGTACTCCTCTGACACCATGTTCCTGTCAGAGCGGGCGGCTGACACAGAACAACTCAGGACCAGGACCTGGACCAGAACCAGGGCTGAGACCAATGGGACAGGGAGACGTGTCCACCTTGGAGAGGTCATGCCGTCCTCTAAGTCGTCGTTACATCCAGACTGTCAGAAACAGAGTTTGTCTTTACGTTAATGTAAATAATGTCCTCTCCACCTTCATTATGTCTCTTTGTCTTCATCGACCTGTTTTAATGTAAAACTACATCCTCTGAAGGACAAAACATGTTTATGTCTTTAAATCTTTAATTTGATTTCTGCATGTCCACTAAATGTTTTATTTCTTCATGTTACCAACCTGAGGACAGAGAGATAAGAAAGTTGTCCTTCCTTATTTCAGATTCTACTCGTCCTAAGATTCAGACTTTACTTTATGTTTCCCTATACAGTGCTGTCCAATGTTGTTTAACATTTCCGTGTCTGTTCTCAGTAACTCTTTTTATTGGTGTCTTTGTCCTTGATTTTATTTTTATTTACATTCACTAATCATAGTCTTTACCTTCTGTTTGGTCATTGGATGTCTTCTTCAAGTGTCCCCCAGCTGTTTTCCCCTTTTGTCCTACAAAGTCAGTCTGTGTCTGTGCCTCAGTTAAATAGTCTGTTTATGTTCTGAAACAGGAAGTTCTTTACTTCTGCTGTTTAACTTGATGTTCTGTCACTGAACCTCCCTTCATGTCCAGCACATGTTTAATTCATGTCCCAGCCTGTTTCCTGAGGTCCTTACAGTTGCTAATCCCTGGGTTCAGACTCTCAGGTGCAGGCCAGGCAGTATGAGGACATCAGGACAGGGCTGACTGTCAGAACATGAAGCATCATCACCAGGCCAACATCTGGACTTCAGACCCGAACCCCTGTGTCTGTTAAACACGCTCTACATTCAGAACTCCGTTAAATAAAAGCTCATTTTAAGGTGTGCATCCAGCACCATGACTCGGTGTTTAAACGCCGTTTGAAAGCGGCGCTGGCCGCGGCTTCATCCCGCTTTGTCTTACCGTTTGCGGGCGGACAGACAAGCAGGCTCCCGGTCTACCGACCCCCGCCTGCCTCCGCTCTCCTTCCCTCTGTTGCCCAGGTGAAAGCCCGGCAAGGCTCGGTGGGCCTTCTGTGTTCGGATCCCGCTGCTGGTCTCTGTATTATCCCGGTTTTGTTCCCGGTGATTGTTGCGGAGGCTCAAACCCCGTCTCTCGGTCTCTCGGTCTCTCGGTCTCTCCGTTCGGGGCACACTACAGTACGCAGGCGCAGAAGCTCAGCACTGGGGGCGTTAGACCGTGCTTGTTGTGACGCCTTCATCTGTTGGCAGCCGAGATTTGGATCAGCTGTCGCGATACCTGCCGACACGTCATCCACCTGTGTGCTCACCGATAGTTCCGTTATTGGCTGGTGGGAATCAATAATAGCACCTATTGATCAGTGCCGATAACTGACCGAGGACTGTTTTAGTTGGACTTTTTGAATAGAGTAGCGGTAGGATAGGACCTCACGCTTCCTCAGCCTTTTCCTGGATAAGTCATTAAATGTTATTGTACTTTTACTTCCCCACAATGACGTATTGAGTGCTGATGTGTACCATAACACTAATTAAAGTACTGCAACCTTTCTACTTTAAGTACATTATACAGCATGTGCCGAGCACTTCCACTTGAGTAAAGAATATAAATAATGACCAGATCAGATTCACTGGCTATTTGCACTTCTACAGACTTTGGTTCCCACTACAACAAGAAAGGGACTAAGGTGGTACTTGTACCACTATGTTTTAATAAATTACGCAGTTGAGTTCCTCTCTTCTCCCATGTTCCATGAGTCTGTGAAATAAAAGCAAAATCCGCAGGTCCTGACTTGATTTTCATTCGTCTGCGTCTGGGTGTTGTTACCATGGCTGCAGCAGCAGAAAATAAAGCTCCATTTGTCTCAGAGAATGGAAACCTATTTACACTTCCTGTTTGTCTCGGACCCTCTGCGTGGGGTCTTGGAAAGACAAGAAACACACATCAGCTATAGGCGAGCTGTGATTGGTCAGTTACAGATGAGTCAGACACATTTTCCGTTGAAGGAAGCTAAACACTCAACTAAACTAAACTGTCTCAGAGGTTTTAGTGAATTATAGACCAATATCCAATCTGCCCTTTATCTCTAAAATTCTTGTAAAGGTAGTTTCTAAGCAATGATATGAATACACTGTAAAGTGCCATGAGATGACTTCTGTTGTGAATTTGTTCTATACAAATAAAATTGAATTGAATTGAAACACACGTTATGACCTCTGTACTTCTGAGGACATAATGCATTTACAAATATCTAGCTAACCCTGATCTAGTTTTTAACCTAAACCTACAAACACATCAGACAACTTGTCCTCACCACAGAGGCCTGAAGCTCAAGCTGTTCCTCACAAGAATAGACCTATTTGAGTTGAGTTTGAGTTGATTTACACACACATCTGGATTGTGTCAGAGGAGGAGGAGGCACCGACATCGACAGCTCTAAGCTCGTACTATTCATGCTACCACCAGTACCGCTACAGTCTCCTGACTGTTTAAGGAAGACGAAGAGAAAGAAAGCTGCTGAGTGTGTTGGACACAGAAACAGAAGAAGAAAGAAGAACTGAAGAAGAGAAGAAAATGGGGATGTTGTTTGGGACTCTGGTCTTTGTCTGTCTGCTGTCGTCTGTCTGCAGCGTGTCTCCAGCTCCACATCCTGCTGATGAATGCTCCATGTCTTCCAGTAAGTCTCCCTCTCCTTCTCAGACAAGTGGGAGTACATCTCGTTCACAGCACACTTCCATGAGTTTCATAACACGGTGTAAGGGTCCAGACTTGGTTTTAGGTTAGGATCAGGTTTAGGTCAGGGTAGACATTCTGTTAGATTAGGGTGGACAGGGATTATGCATTATGTCAGTGAGGATCTTCACAGTCACAGAAATCTAATGAGAAACCTAATGAGTTTAATCTTTCAGTATCTTTACTGTGAATCAGCAGTTTGTTCACATTCTGTTTCTGTCATTAATGAAACTGTGTGTAGGATCCAAAAAACAGAAATGACCACTATACCTGACAATTATCAGGCTTCAGTTCCTCATTTAAAGATCATAATCATCTTAGTATGTGCTCAGCGATGCACATTAACCAAAACTGGGAGAAAGTATATGATTCCTACGTCCATGTTGTTCCTGTGGCTTTAGAAACATGTGGAGCTCAGGGGGAACATCAAAGGAAGGTCCACAATCCCTACGTGCACAGTGACAATAAAAAGGCATTCTATTCTATTCTACTTCAATTTGGTATCCAGAAGAAGTCAGGCTTCATCTCTTTTTAGTTTCCCAAAATATTGATGATCTAATAAAACTAGTCTGTGACACTGCAACAGTGACTGAGTAACAACACCTCTCAGAGTTCCCATGGCTGATGCTTCAGTTCCTGTTGAAACTGGGCAACTGCTGGGTTTGATCATGTGGTTGAAAATAGGTTTAATTCACAAGAAAGCAGCACAAGTGGTTATACACACTGTGCTTATTAAAGGTCTTAACAACAACCCCAATGAATCAATATTTCACTGCTCTAAAGATGCTATTATACATAATAGCTAATATTACATTACATTACATTTGCTTCGTAAAAAAAACCCACTGACTTCAAGTCTGTGTGGTTTCCTTCGCCTTGGTGATAAACAAACTGACGTTAATGACATAATGATCAGGATTAACGATTAACAGCAGCACACTGTCTCTCTAGAACCAGAGAGAGTCATAAACTAACAGCTAAAGTCACAGTGAAGTGTTTACAGATTGTTTATTAATGAGGCCCCAACTTGGGGCAGTAAACAGGATCTAGTGCTACACAGGAACAAAGTGCAGCGGAAAGTTTGACACAGACCCTGTCTGCACACGATGCCTGTAAATAAGAGGACATCCGTTGATATAAGATGGGACATGGTGAGGACACAGCTGCTGTACAAGGTGACAGACATAGGAGAATAAACCAGTGTACTGAAATGTCAGACAAAATGGAGCAGCAAGAAACAGGAAGGGAAGTAAGACAGCAGGTGTTGGTTGTTTTAACAGCCAGGCAGGAAATCCAAAGAGAGAGCGG
Organism: Anabas testudineus; assembly: GCF_900324465.2. NCBI lineage: Eukaryota > Metazoa > Chordata > Actinopteri > Anabantiformes > Anabantidae > Anabas > Anabas testudineus. Next base: position 28,384,568 of record NC_046618.1, on the reverse strand, counting down.
GTTTGAGGAGAAGTCTGTCTCCCTGTGGATATAGATTTCCCCCTATCTTTATCTGACCTGACATTCACCCTGGCCCCACATCATGACTCCTACTTGTTACAAACATTCAAGTCACAGTGCCAACTGTCTAGATACTCTGTAAAGCTGTACCTTGTGCCTGTGCTGCAGACTGTCTGCAAAAGAGTCTAAGAGGATTTAGAAGTGGCCAGGTACAGCTTTACATTTACCTTGACTTACAAGTGAGGAACAAGGCAAAAAAGTCTAAATGATCTAAAAATCTAGATGTAGAAGAGTTCTGTTTTCAGCAGTTTTTTAAATATTAAAGTGAGGTGGCAGAACGTGCAGAGTTTGGCAGCTCATTCCACCATCGTGGGATCACTGAGCTGAAGAGTTTTCCTTGGTGTCTCTTGTGTGGTGCTGGTACCACCAGACATCGTTCACCTGTCGCACGCAGTGGATGGGAGGGGATGTAGACCTGAATGATTGAACTGAGATAAGATGGACCTGTAGAGTCGACCACTCTGTAGAGAGACAGAGCTTTGCACTTAATCCTTGCAGCCACAGGAAGCCATAAAGAGATCTGAAGAGCGGTGTGACATGAGACACCAGGAAATCTGGACAGTTGGCACTGTGACTTGAATGTATGTAACCCCCGTGCTGATGCTACCTTCATCTTAACCTTAACCACTCATGTTTTATGATGTTTAATCTGACTCCAACTATTTTCCTCTGCCTGCTTCCAAGCCTTGGGGACGTAATCTTTACAGTAATCCAGACAAACAGGTAACAACTACTTTCAACAGAGCACCTGAACTTCACACTTTGGTCAGTGTTTACATTGAGAAGATTTTGTGGAATGAGAAGCATGTGAAGACGTCATAACAATGTAGACAAACATTACCATTGTTTGCATCAACAGACAGATTGATGTGTGGTCTGGACTCTGGATGCAAATGTGTTCTTGTGTCTCCAGTTCTAGAAATTAACAAGTTACCTTATCTCTCCAGAGCAAAGGTCATTCAGGTTGATAACCACCTGTAACAGCACCACTTTGAAGAAGAAACAGTTGGTGGAGATACGGTCCTCCACCACCACCTTGTACCTGCCAGTTCTGTACGTGTTGGCCTTCATCGTGGGTCTTCCCTCCAACCTGTTGGCTCTCTGGGTCCTGGTTTTCAGGACCAAACGGCTGCCATCCACCACACTGCTCATCAACCTGACTGTTGCCGACTGCCTTCTGCTGCTGGTCTTGCCGTTTCGTATCGTCTACCACTTCAGAGGGAACAACTGGGAGCTGGGTGAGCCTTTTTGCCGTGTCGTTATGGCGGTGTTTTACGGAAACATGTACGGCTCCGTCTTGTGTCTGGCCTTTGTGGCTCTGGACCGATACATGGCTTTGGTTCACCCATTTGCTGCCAAGACGCTGCGCAGCCAGCGGACTGCTGTGTGCATGGCGGCAGTGGTGTGGGTGGTGGTGCTGGCTGCCATGCTGCCACTGCTGGTGTCGCAGCAGACCTTCAAGTTGAACGAACCGAACATCACCACCTGCCACGACGTGTTGGATTCAGATTTCCAGCAGAACTTCCTCCTGCCATACTTTGTCACCTTGTTCACTTCCTGTTTCCTGTTGCCCTTCCTCGTCATCCTGTACTGCCACAGCGCTGTGCTGCACACACTGCTGGCTGAGGGGAAGCGCTATGGTCATGCAGTCTGTGTCACAGTGCTGGTTCTGCTGGTCTTCATCATGTGTCTGCTGCCCAGCAACATCCTCCTCCTCATTCACTACATTAAGAAGAGTGATGACTTGTACCTCCCCTACATGTTTACCCTGGCAATAAGCACATTTAACAGCTGCATCGACCCCTTCATCTTCTACTACGTGTCGGCAGAGTTCAGGGAGAAGACCAGGAGTGCGCTGAGCTGCAGCAGAGACTCCAGAGACAAACCATCCTCTCTGGGGACAAACGCATCATACTCTTCCTCATCATCTGGCCTCAGGTCCAAGGTGACTCTGCTGTCCATTTCTAGACGGCAGGGGACATCTGAAATGGTGTGATGGTGTGTCAGATCGACATCCAGTTGGGATGAGATCACCTGAAGAAGTGTGACTGTTTAAAACAGGATCTTAGGAATGGACTTTAGCCAATTATACGTAGCAGAATGCATTTCATACCGATTTGTGTTGCTGTTTTTGAGTCACTGTATAAGACAAATTACAACTGTGTGTCAGTGTCAGGGAACAACTTGACTTCTGATATCTTTGTATGAGTGTTCTTCGTTCTTCAGGGAACATTATGCCAGGTTTAATTTTAGCTTTAGCTGTTTCATCATGTGAGAACATCTTTCTTCCCCAGCCAAACTGTTGAACCATAATACTTACCTGCGCTGGACCTTCTTTCTGGTAATTTAGTTTTTGACTGTTTATATGGATTTCTGCTCTAGAAACTAATAACCGGTTGACCCCCGTGTGTGCGTTCTTTTCAAATAGTTCAATCTTAGTCCACAAAACATTTTTCCAACACTGCTGTGGAGTGTCAGTGTGCTCTTTGTTAAACTAAAGGCTGCAGTAATGTTCTTTTTAGTAAGCAGCAGCTTCCTTTGTGGTGTCGTGTCATAGACACCCTGCTAGTTCAATGTTTTACCTACTGTAGACTCATGAACACAAATGTTAGCCTGTTCCAATGATGCCTTCAAATCTTTATCCGTCTCTCTGAGTCTTTGTTGTGCTCTTGCGGTCATTTAGACTGCCCCCACACTTCTTGGTAGAGGAGCCACAGTCCCAAAGTGTCTCCATTTGTAGATTGTCTAACTGTAGACTGGTGAATGTTTAAAGTCTTCAGACTTCACTTTGTAACCCTTTCCAGCTTTATTTAAATCATCAATTCTTGATCGTAGATCCTCAGAAAGCTTCTTTTGACGAGTGTTTTTTGTCAGTAAGAGTAGCTCAAGTCCACACCCCCAAAAAATGTTTCCAAACCTATGCTAACACTTGACTCTAATTAGCTGTTCTAAGGGTTCACTTTTGACTTTTCTACTATCACTATGAAGTTTTTATGGTTGTTCTCAATAAAGACATGAAAGATCAGAATCTTTTTGTGTCACATTATATTTGTTAATGCTTTTGACTTAGATCACATTTTAAGACAAATTAATGCAGAAAACCATGAAATTCCAAAAGGTTCATATACTTTTTCCTACCACTGTGCCTTGAGGTTCTTCTATGGTGATTCAAACCTATACAAATAAAATGGAATTGAATCATGTGATGTGGTTTTGTTATTGGTTTTGTATAGTTCTTCTTACTTTGAAACCCTGTGTTTTAAAAACAACGTTTTCTACTCATGTGAGAGTCCAGAGCAGAACTCAGCACATTTCATCAGCTCAGTGTAGTAGAACAGTTCTCATTGTTGTAGTAGTCATTGTTATTAGTTATTGACCCTTCTGGGTCAATAAAGACCAGTCGATTAACAAAGAAAATGTTAATTTTAATCAAGCTTCACTTACATGAAGAACAATCGAGGCACAAACTAACGTCTGCTCCGTGAACAAAGGCGTAGAATCCCCTCTTAGTGTGACCCACTCCAGTACGACTCCACCCCCCACTGTGACTTCAGAAATAAAGTAGAATTTTCACCTGTCTGACAGTTTCAACTGAAACAGAGAAATTATAACTCAAGTAATGTAAAAGTAGAATTCACAGCAGAGCGGCTGTATTGGATTGTATTAGGTGTAGTTAATAAAATGGACATTTATACTTGACGAATCAGTCTTACCAGTGCTGATGATATAAATTTGATTTCTAGTTAAACTGATTTTTCTAATAACGGACGTTTGTGGTGTGAGAAAAATCGTTTGCCTGTCATGGTTTATTAAAAACAGGAACTTCAGTGGTTTTAAAATAAATTAACATGGACACAGGCTGAAATAATAAAACCCAGTGATGTCAGTTTGGTTAAATAAACTGAATCCAGTGTCACTTATTAAGCACATGACTATACAGTAAAATATCAGAAATCTTTACAGTGAGTCACCATCAAAACCAAAGGAGCCAGTTCTCAGTTTATCTCTACTGGTTTAAATATAATCAAAAACGCGTTTGTCCAATTTTATATCAGCAGTTTGCTGCACAATAACATCGAGCTTATGTCAAGGAATGTGCAAGAGTTTATATACACACGTAGGTTATGGCAGATATGTTTTAGATCGATCCCGTGATTTTGTATCTTTACGGAACAGAACGATGAACTGGATAAGACCTCATGGTCAGGAATCAACACCCACACACTGTACTGAGAGATCCCAGGACATTTCATTTATAATCTGTATTTTAATCTCAACTAGCTTGTACACTCCTGGCCCTAAAAGTCAGGCCCGTGTAGCTGACACTGATAATGTTTGGGATCAAGTCGGGCTACAAATCCCCCTTTTCAAAATCAGATCCATAATCAGTCGACAGTAAGATGGTGGCGAAAGATGGACAAGAAACCCTTCACACTGTTTCAATGTGTCAGAACCCGTCCTTTACCAGAACCAGAATGACAGGATGTCTTTTCATGAACCACCATCAACTACCGATGATGCAAACAGGTTGTGAAGGGTCGTCCCATTTCTTAGGGGAATATTATGAGGAGTGGGATTAAAGCAAACACCAACCCTCGAACAGTCTTTTTACATTGTGGGACATGAACACATGGTAACAACATACAATAATCTTCAAAGCGTGACTTCATGCAGATGTTCTGAAGTAATATAAACCCTTTAGTGAGTCCAGGTCAACTATGGGAAGTCTGATGACTGTCCACAGGTGACATCACCTCCTCAGCAGGACACGCTCCTCAGCAAAGACGACATTTCATACTAACAGGAAGTGATCTGTGGTCTTGAAGGGGTTTTAGTCTGACAGAATCCTCTGTCAGTTCCTGCTCCACTTCCGCCCTTCACTCACTAACCGCTAAGATGTGATGGTGAATCACAGTGTCACCTCACTGACAAGTCTTCATCTCTTCACTTCTAATAAATCGTCCTTCCTGACAATATTCAGATTTTATTCAAACTGATTCAGAGAGGATTCGACTGTCTGATCACATTGAAGACTGGATTATATTGGAAACTGTTTCTCTTATTTTGTCCACGTCAATTATATCAAGGAAGGAGTACTAATTAATAAAATCTCAGAAATAGTTTAAAAAAAGCTGAACATGTAGTGAAAACCTGTACACTTCCCACAGAGCAGTGCAGGCAGCATCCTCAGAGTAATCTGATTACAACTGAGTGAAAACATGAAGAAGTGAATGAATGTTCCTGCTCACTCCACGAGACTTTCTATAATCTCGGACTGATTACTCCTCCTCCTCTTCCTCCTCCTCATCTTCTTTCTCAGACATCATACACCCCCCCTCCTTCCTCTTCCTCCTCCTCATCTTCTTTCTCAGACATTATACGGTCTCTCCTCCTCTTCCTCCTCCTCATCTTCTTTCTCAGACATCATACGGTCTCTCCTCCTCTTCCTCCTCCTCTGTCTTCTTGGTGAAAGCAGATGACAGCTCCTGCAGCAGTAGTTCCTGGGACGGCGTACAGACTCCTTGCAGCTGCTGCCTCTTCCTCACTGGAGGCTGCTGGGGGGTATTTGTGTCCGGAGAACTACAGTCTCCTTCTCTATCACCTCCTCCGCCGCTGCCTCCACTCTCCTCCAGAGTCTCCACAGAGCCGCTGACTGTTCGGATTGTGTCGGGGACAATCATGTGATCCAGATGATGTTCAACAGGAATCAGTCTGAGCGGTGGGTGGTCCAGGACCTCCTGGGTCTCAGAGGCACTGCCGGATAAGAAGCTGGTCTCCAGGGATTTAAGGACCTGCAGGCCAAAGTCCCCCACTTCCTCGTAGAGCGGCTCAGGAAGGTCAGGAGACTCCGAACGCTCCTCAAATGAGTCCTGCTGCACCTTCATTGGCTGGAAAGAGATACAGTAAGAAAACGTAAAAGTCAGATACTGAAAAAATCTGAGAAAAATAACCTGTCCCTTGTGAGGTGCCATGAACAGATAAAAACCATTGCTCTCTTCCTGGAGAGTACAAAACCAGGAAAACCAGAAAACCAGGAAAACCAGGAACAGTGCCATTACTTTTTCTTGCTACCATAAAATATGTTCAAAGTACAAACTAAACAAGCACTATACACAAAAATACCATGTCCTTAAAGTATAAAATAAAAATACAAATACTCACAAAGTACATGGAGAGAGTCCTTCTGTCATGAAGTTTTCTCTGCAGGGTAAAGAAAATACAAAACATCCAAATTATTGTACAATAAAAAAAATATCATATGTATATATACTATGGTGTATTGGGACATTTACAGTGTTTAGTAAAATTTCTAATCTGAAACATCTAAAAAATCAGTCATTAACACTGTAATGTACTTTTGTGAATCTTCACAGTAGTATTTATGCAATATCAAACCACGAAGTGCATAATATGATCTCTTTAAAAATACATATGGTAATCCAATTTAAGACAGAAAAGTTCCGTCTAACCAGTGTCTGATTGGCCGACAGCATGCTGCTGTTGCTCTCATCTCCTCTGATGGGGACAAGCGGCATGGTGCCAAACTTCTGTCTGGAGATATCAGACGAGGAGTGGCGCCTCAGTACCGGAGGACCAGGGTCATCGTTCTGGAAAAAAAAAAAAACAGAGACCAGACAGAACAGACAAAAACAGAGACCAGAGTCAGCAGGAAGCTGTTAGTGAGGACCCTAGGAGCTCGTTGTGTTTGGGTCTCTAACATATGAACTTTTACAGATCCTGATAAACACTAGATTATTAGAGGAGGAACAGGATCAGATCAGCTTTGAGTTCTCTGAAAGAGACAGACAAAGTGTTCTGTCCTCCTTTCTCAGATCCCGAACCAGCATCTCATGTGTCTTTCTCTAACACTGTGTTAGAGCAGGATGAGAGTCAAACTTACCTGAGCTTTGAGGAAGCTGGTGATCCAGTCCCACAGCTCAGCCTCACAGCTGCAGCACAGGTACCTGAGAGATGGAAACAAGAAATGCTCAACTAACTGTAGCTTCATCGAACAGGTTGATCATTGATGGTCTTGGGAGGCCTATCCTCAGTCCAACAAAAGTCATCAGACTTATGAAGCTACTTGGATGAGTAGTGTAACATTTCCCATGGCCATGACTCATCAGTAGCATGCCCAGATGTTGTTGGGGGTGTATACAGACAGGTGGGGGCCAAACACACTTCAGAGTGACAGTATGAGCTGCTGTGATGAAATTCACACAACTTGGATGATCTTCCTGTGATGTTGATGACACTTAACCTATCTGCAATATTTCACTTATACACACATTTAACATTTCTGTTGGAATCTGCACTAATTTCTAGTAAGCTCAGGTTTAACGGAAGTCACTGATGAAATGATGACGTCTGGACTACACAGGGTCAAAACATAAGAACACTGTGAAACTTACAGCTGGTGTTTGTCCGACATCACCGTGAATCCCCACCTGCAGGAGGAAACACATGGTTCATTGGTGTGTAACTGTACTGTGAGTAGTGCATAACTTCTTCTTATTCTCTTTCGGCTTTTCCCATCAGGGGTCGCCACAGCGAATCATACTTTTCCACCTAACTCTATCATGGGCATCTTCTACCCTCACACCAGTCAACCTCATGTCCTCTGTTATAACATCCATATATCTCCTCTTTGGTCGTCCTCTTGTCCTCCTGCCTGGCAGCTCCATCTCCAACATCCTTCTACCAATATACTCACTATCCCTCCTCTGAACATGTCCAAACCACCTCAGTCTGGCCTCTCTGACTTTGTCGGTAACACAGACAACGTGAGCCGTCCCTCTGATGTGCTCGTTCCTTATTCTAACCTGGTCACTCCTAAGGAGAACCTCAACATCTTCATCTCTGCTACCTCCATCTCAGCCTCTTGTCTCTTTCTCACTGCTACCGTCTCTAACCCATAGAGCAGAGCTGGTCTCACCACTGTGTTGTACACCTTTCCTTTGAGTCTTGCTGACACTCTTCTGTCACACAACACTCCTGACACTTTCCTCCACCCGCTCCAACCTGCCTGCACTCGCCTCTTCACCTCTTTTCCACACTCTCCATCAGACTTAACTGTTGACCCCAAGTACTTAAACTCCTGCACCTTCTTCACCTCAGCCCCCTGTAACCTCACTCTTCTACCTTGATCCCTCTCGTTCAGACACATGTATTCTGTCTTACTACGACTGACCTTCATGCCTCTTCTTTCCAGAGCAAACCTCCACCTCTCCAGCTCTTCCTCTACCTGCTCTCTACTCTTACTGCAAATCACAATGTCATCCGCAAACATCATTGTCCAGGGAGATTCCTGTCTGACCTCATCTGTCAGCCTGTCCATCAACATAGCAAACAAGAAGGGACTCAAAGCTGATCCTTGGTGTAGTCCCACCTCCACCTTGAACTACTAATTAGTGCATAACTATACTGTGATTAATGTGTAACTGTACTGTGATTAGTGTTGAACTGTTCTGTGATTAGAGCGTAACTGTACTGTGATTATTGCATAAGTGTACTGTGATTAGTGTTGAAGTGTTCTGTGATTAGTGTGTAATTGTACTGTGATTAATGCATAACTGTACTGTGATTAATATGTAGCTGTACTGTGATTAGTGTTGAACTTTTTTATGATTTGTGTGTAATTGTACTGTGATTCGTGCATAAGTGTACTGTGATTAATGCATAAGTGTACTGTGATTAGTGTTGAAGTGTTCTGTGATTAGTGCGTAACTGTACTGTGATTAGTGCGTAACTGTACTGTGATTAATATGTAGCTGTACTGTGATTAGTGTTGAACTGTTTTATGATTAGTGTGTAATTGTACTGTGATTCGTGCATAACTGTACTGTGATTAATATGTAGCTGTACTGTGATTAGTGCGTAACTGTACTGTGATTAAAGCGTAATTGTTCTGTGATTAATATGTAGCTGTACTGTGATTAGTGCGTAACTGTACTGTGATTAGTTTATAATTGTACTGTGATTAATGCGTAACTGTACTGTGATTAATATGTAGCTGTACTGTGATTAATATGTAGCTGTACTTTGATTAATGCGTAACTGTACTGTGATTAATATGTAGCTGTACTGTGATTAGTGTTTAACTGTACTGTGATTAGTGCGTAACTGTACTGTGATTAAAGCGTAACTGTACTGTGATTAGTGTGCAATTGTACTGTGATTAGTGTTTAACTGTACTGTCATTAATGCGTAACTGTACTGTGATTAGTGTGTAATTTTACTGTGATTAGTGCGTAACTGTACTGTGATTAATGCATAACTGTACTGTGATTAGTGTGTAATTGTACTGTGATTAGTGTTTAACTTTACTGTGATTAATGCGTAACTGTACTGTGATTAGTGTGTAATTTTACTGTGATTAGTGCGTAACTGTACTGTGATTAGTGTATAAATGTACTGTGATTAATGCGTAACTGTACTGTGATTAATGTGTAACTGTACTGTGATTAGTGTGTAATTGTACTGTGATTAATGCGTAACTGTACTGTGATTAATGTGTAACTGTACTGTGATTAGTGTGTAATTGTACTGTGATTAATGTGTAACTGTACTGTGATTAATATGTAGCTGTACTGTGATTAACATGTAGTTGTAATGTGATTAATATGTAGCTGTACTGTCATTAGTGCATAACTGTACTGTGATTAATGCGTAACTATACTGTGCTGAGCAGTGTTGTGTATGATTGTGTGTTTGAAATGTGTTACTCCAGACTGAGGTTCTCATCACCTGTTTGGAGCTTTCAGTTTCCTGCGGATGCCAATGTAGATCTTCATGGACTTGAGGGACCACTCTTTCTCTGGTTTGATGCTCTGAATGACAAGACAGACCACTTAGGACAGGGGTGTCAAACTCATTTTAGTTCAGGGGCCATATACAGTATAATTTGATGTCAAGTGGGCCGGACCATTAAAATCGAGTTAAAGCTCATCATAGCTATAAATAACAATAAATTCATGTTTTCCCCTTTGTTTTAGTGGAAAGAAGTACACTTACATTAGGATATTTTTTTTATTTAATTAACTATCCTATTACAAAACACTTTATGAAGAAAGTCAGATTTCCCAAGAAAAACGTGCAGTTTGCTTCAGTTTATCATTTACATGTGTGCATTACAACTGATCACAGTGATTGCACAAAAGGCACAAAACACAAAAGTCACAGGTATTTAGATTTGAAAAATATGGCAGCCTATTGCACTTCAACATTAAATTAACTTAACAAATAGGAATTATTTTTACTCTACATGTGTAATAATTCTCAAAACTTAAATTGACCCCCCACATCTTACAAACTTAAGTGGTGGCCATTTTAAATGTATAAGATAGAAAGTAATCACCTGGCCTGTAAATATAAGATTTATACATGAAACACACATAAAAAATACATACATAAACTTTATGACCAAAAGTTTTCTCCTTTTTGAGAAAGACATTTTGGCTAATGAGGGTGCGAAGGCGAGTACAAACGTAAGTAGATGTAGTAAGTAGATGTATCGTAGTAATCACTGAACATTAGCTGTGTCTATCTCAGAATTGTTTCGTCTTTTTCTTCTTCTTCTTTCAGCTACTCCATGTCTAAAACACCCTAGCGCCCCTAGCGAACAATTTAGGAATAGTTTATTTTTCAGAAATCCTACTTCATGTCTCATTGCACTTTTTCACTTTCAGATTTATCCCGCAGGCCAGACTGAACCCCTTGGCGGGCCGTACATTTGACACCCCTGACTTAGGAGACTGGTAAATGACCTGTATGAACAGTTCACTGGTTCTGATAGAAACCCAGTTCTTACTGACTGGTACCTTCTTGTCTTTGAGCAGCAGCAGTTTGTGGTCTTTGATCTGAAACGTTCTTTCCTGGAACTTGTTCCCCTGAAGGAGCTTCGGGGGTTCCTCCCGACACTTTAATAGACCAATCTTCATGATCTCACTTCTATAGGCTAAACAGAGACAGACACCAAACCATATGTTAGACATGCTGATCCAAGGGAAAGGAAAAGTTGTGCAGCGGTGTTCCACACTTCCCACAACTTTGAAGAGGGCCAGCGGTTGTTCAACACTATGAGACAGTTTCTTAGAGACTCAGTGTTAATAACAGACTCATCTCTTGATGGAGGTTTGATGAAGTGTCTGAGAAAAAAAAAAGTTTTATGTGATGATTTAAAAAAGAAAATATATCTTTTTATATTTTTGTTCTCTTCTAATGCGGAGCCTCTTAGCAGCATAATTACCTGAAATGAATTATTTTACAGTATTGTACAGTACTAAGAGTAGACTTACATTCTATACCTAACATACAGACAAACTGAGTACTCAATACTGTATGTGTATTGTTCTGATTGAGATTCCCTCTCAAACATCTGACATAAGAAAAACATATAAAAATAATATACACGTGTGTATGTTCAGATGTGTTGGACCTACAGGTGAGGATGTTGATGCCTTCTCCTTTAGGAACCCTCTTCACCACCAGGTAGGCCGAGCTTGGGTCAGCCATCTTGCACCATTGCAGCGCCTGCTCCAGAACTTTCTCTTTGGGGTGTAATGGACGCTCTGAAACATCAACAAAAACACATCAGCCCAAACTTCTTATTCTCTTTCGGATTTTCCCATCAGGGGTCACCACAGCGAATCATCCTTTTCCATCTCACTCTATCATGGGCATCTTCTACCCTCACACTAGCCAACCTCATGTCCTCTGTGAACACATCCATATATCTCCTCTTTTGTCGTCCTCTTGTCCTCCTGCCTGGCAGCTCCATCTCCAACATCCTTCTACCAATATATTCACTATCCCTCCTCTGCACATGTCCAAACCATCTCAGTCCGGCCTCTCTGACTTTGTTGCTAATGCAGACAACGTGAGCCGTCCCTCTGATGTGCACGTTCTTTATTCTGTCTAACCTGGTCACTCAACTCAACTCAACTCAACTTTATTTATAAAGCCCTTTAAAAACAGCCTTGGCTGACCAAAGTGCTGTACATAGCTAGTCAGAAGAAAAACAAGCAATTAAGACAATACAATGAATAATAAATAAAATGACAATAAAAACAAAAGAATAAAACAAAGGAAACAAACACACAGTCTTCATGCTGAATTAAAAGCCAGAGAGTAAAAATAAGTCTTCAAGTAAGTTTTAAAAGTGGACAATGAAGGTGCCTGCCTAATGTGCAGTGGTAGGGCATTCCATAATTTGGGTGCTGCAACGGCAAAAGCTCTGTCCCCTCTAGGCTTCCGCCTTGACTTCGGTACTGTCAGGAGGAGCTCCCTTTTTCGTGCCCCAACCATGAGACGAGCAGCAGCTTTGGACCAGTTGGAGACGTGCAATGGAGGATTGATTTACACCAAAATACAGTGCATTACAGTAATCCAGCCGAGATGTAATAAAGGCATGGATTACTGTTTCAAAGTGCTGCCGTGTTACAAAAGGTTTTACTTTAGCCAGCTGCCTAAGGTGGAAAAAGCCAGACTTTACAACTGCACTAATTTGACGATCCAATTTAAAATCACAGTCCATCTTAAAACCTAAGTTTGACACAGTCTGCTTCTCAAACTGTGCCAAAGGGCCAAGGTCTACCAGGGAGGGTTTACCGAGGCCATTTGGACCGATCTACATCACCTCGGTTTTTGCATCGTTAAACTTTAAAAAAACTTATGGCCATCCACTCCTTAATGTCATCAATGCAAGACAGAAGTGATTTTACGCAGAAGTCATCACCTTTCTTTAGTGGCATGTAGATTTGACTCTCATCAGCATAACAATGAAAAGAAATACCATGCTTCCTTAGGACGGAATCCAGAGGAAGTAAGTAAAGGGAAAAAAGCAGAGGCCCTAAAATTGACCCTTGAGGAACTCCATATAACAGGGGAGCTGAAGATGATTCAGAACCAGCAAGGTTCACACTTATGGTTCTGTCCGCCAAATAGGACCTAAACCATTCCAAAGCGGCACCATGAATGCCCACCAGATACTGCAGCCGAGATAATAAAATGTTATGGTCCACAGTATCAAAAGCAGCAGTTAGATCCAGCAAAACAAGGATCACAAAATCACCAGCATCAGTTGCCAGGAGAATGTCATTAAAAACCTTTAGCAATGCTGACTCTGTGCTATGCAAGGTTTTAAAACCAGATTGAAAAACCTCCAAAAGATTTTGCTCAAGTAAAAAAGATTTTTAACTGCACATAAACAGGATTTTAGAGATAAAAGGCAACTTGGAGATGGGCCTAAAATTAGCCAACTCAGTGTGGTCAAGACCTGGTTTCTTAAGCAGGGGTTGTATCACTGCCTGTTTGAAATTTGCCGGGACAACACCTGAAATCAGGCTGCCATTTATAATGGACAAAACCAACTGCCCTATACTAGGGAAAACCTCTTTAAGAAAATGAGGAGGGAGAGTATCTCGAGGGGAGCCTGATGGCTTGATGTGGGTCATCACTTCCTCCAAAAGTGAGAGTGTTACCGGCTCAAGCGTATCGAACACAGCCAAACAAGGAGCACAATCAGATGGGTCAACAGCAGGAGCTGAAATGGAGGCCCTTGTGGCAACAACCTTCTCAGTAAAAAAGTGCAGGAAATTATTGCACATTTCAGCAGAGGATTCCAGGCAGCACCCTCTTGTTGTGGGGTTTAAAACAAAGTCAATTGTCTTAAATAACACAAGTGGATTTTGGTGGATTTGATGCAATAATGTTTGAAAGGTATTCTTTTTAAGCATCTTTAACAGTATTTTGATACTGACGCCAACAACCCTTTAGAATTTGAAAAGAGACCTGCAGACCATCCTTCTTCCACCTGCGCTCAGCTTGTTGACACTTTTGCCGAGCTTCACGAGTCCTGCTGCTGAGCTAAGGATCCCTCTCGTTTAGACACATGTATTCTGTCTTACTACAACTGACTTTCATGCCTCTTCTTTCCAGAGGAAACCTCCACCTCTCCAGCTGTTCCTCTACCTGCTCTCTACTCTCACTGCAAATCACAATGTCATCCGCATTCCTTAGGAATCTCCCTGGACAACATCATTGTCCAGGGTGATTCCTGTCTGACCTCATCTGTCAGCCTGTCCATCAGCATAGCAAACAAGAAGGGACTCAAAGCTGATCCTTGGTGTAGTCCCACCTCCACCTTGAACTCCTCTGTCTGACCTACAGCACATCTCACCACCGTCATACTTCTCTCATACATGTCCTGGACTACTCTGACGTACTTCTCTGCCACTCCCGACAACCTCATACAGAACCACAGTTCCTCCCTCGGCACCCTGTCATACGCCTTCTCTAAATCTACAAAGACACAATGCAGCTCATTCTGACCTTCTCTGTACTTTTCCATCAACATTCTCAAAGCAAAAATGACATGAGTGGTGCTCTTAAGGGGCATGAAACCATACTGCTGCTCACAAATCTCCACCTTCTTCCAAGCCTGGCTTCCACTACTCTTTCCCACAGCTTCATTGTGTGGCTCATCAACTTTATCCCTCTATAGTTGCTGCAGTTCTGCGTGTCACCCTTGTTCTTAAAGATCGGAACCAGAACGCTTCTCCTCCATTCCTCAGGCATCTTCTCACTCTCTAGAATCCTATTGAACAAACTGGTTAGAAACTCCACTGCTGCCTCTCCTAAGCACTTCCACACCTCCACAGGTACGTCATCAGGACCAACAGCCTTTCCACTCTTCATCCTTTTCAGAGCCTTCCACACCTCATCCTTTCCAATCTCTGCTATTTCCTGCTCCACAACATCCACATCTTCCTCCCTTCTTTCCCTGTCATTTTCCTCGTTCATCAGCTCCTCAAAATACTCCTTCCATCTTTTCTGCACACTCTCTTGGGTTGTTAACACCTTTACATTTCTGTCCTTAATCACCCTTATCTGTTGCACATCCTTCCCATCTCTATCTCTCTGTCTGGCTAGCCTGTACAAGTCCTTCTCTCCTTCCTTCATGTCTAACCTGTTATACAGCTCATTGTAAGCTTTCTGTTTGGCCTTTGCCACCTCCCTCTTCACTCTGCGCTGCACTTCCTTGTACTCCTGTCTACTTTCCTCAGTCCTTTCTACATCCCACTTCATTTTAGCCAACCTCTTCCTCTGGACGCATTCCTGCACTTCCTCATTCCACCACCAAGTGTCTTTACCTTCTTTCCTCCTTCCAGATGACACACCTAGCACCTTCCTACCTGTTTCCCTGATAACCTCTGTAGTTTCCCAGTCATCTGGAAGCTCATTCTGACCACCCAGAACCTGTCTCGACTTCTGCCTGAATTCCTCACAAGTTTCTTCATTCTTTAGCTTCCACCACTTAGCTCCCTCTCTTCTTCTTCCTGACCTCCAGAGTCATCTTCCACACCACCATGCGGTGCTGTCTGGCTACATTCTCTCCTACCACCACTTTGCATTCACTAACCTCTCTCAAATGACCTCCTCTACATGGGATGTAGTCCACCTGCGTACTCCTACCTCCACTCTTGTATGTTACTCTGTGTTCCTCTCTCTTCTGGAAGTTAAGTGTTGACTACAGCCACTTCTTAGCAAAGTCCACCACCATCTGTCCTTCCAGATTACTTTCCTTTACACCAAACCTGCCCATCACCTCCTCATCACCTCTGTTGCCCTCACCAACATGCCCATTGAAGTCTGCTCCAACAACTACTCTTTCTCCTCTGGGGATACTCTCTATGGCCTCATCAAACTCACTCCAGAATCTCTCCTTCTCTTCTAACTCACAGCCAACTTGTGGAGCATACCCACTGACTACATTCACCTTCACCCCTTCAATTTCTAGCTTTAGGCTCATCACCCTGTCTGAGACTCTTTTCACCTCTAGGACATTGTTCACAAACTCCCCCTTCAGGATCACTCATACCCCATTTCTCTTCCTATCCACACCATGGTAGAACAGTTTGTATCCTCTTCCAATACTACGTGCATTGCTGCCCTTCCACATTGTCTCCTGCACACACAGAACATCTACCTTCCTTCTCTCCATCAGGTCTGCCAGCTCTCTGCCTTACCCTGTCATTGTGCCAATGTTAAGAGTCCCTATTCTCAAAACTATGCTTCTGCCTTTTCCCTTCTCTCTCTGACCACAAACCCTTCTGCCCCTCCTCTTTCTTCGACCAACAGTAGTCAAATTTTCACCAACACCCTCTAGGTTAACAGCATTGGTGGCGGTCGTTGTTAACCCGGGCCTCAACCGATCCGGTATGAAAGTCTTATGCATGATTCGCATGGTTATTTTGGCAATTTTTTCGCCGGATGCCCTTCCTGACGCAACCCTCTCTATTTATCTGGGCTTGGGACCGGCACAGAAGTCACTGGCTTGCAACCCCTGTGGCTAGATGCTCCAGGAAGCCCAAACTAGGTGCGTCCAGGTGTTGGGTGATTTCTCACCCAGCTGTCCGTCCTCAATGGCCTCAAAAGTCATCCAGACGTCTTTGTCTCCAGCTGGGACGTTCCTCATGTACAGAACCTGATTGGTCAGCTCCTCAGCACACATGGTGGGGGACACCTGCAGAGGTCAAATGTCATAAACTGTCATACCTGAACATTACATCCTGGTCACTTTAATGATTACTTATATTAAGGAGTACTAATAAATATTAATTGGTATGACAGTTAGAGTATCAACAGTATTAATGTGTAATATTCCATAATATTACAGTGATACTGCATTAATAAGTAATATTGGGTAACTTACTTTGAGAGTAATGCAGCAGTCCGGTATCTTCATCTCCAGATAAACTTCAATGATCAGATCACCGGCCTGAGAAAGCTGCACACAAAACTTCGTCATCTAAGAATGATTTAATAGTGCAACCAAGAAACTGATAATTAACGTGTCACCAACCTGAAGGTGCTACTAAAGTTATTACTACATGTTATATTATTACTATATTATTACTTTGAACTAATTACTGCCAAGAGTAATGAGCAGGTAGTCACTGGTATCAACACACTGCTAACCTGTGTATTTCCATATGTTAGTTACTTTTTTGAATAACTTATTACCAACTAGGATTTCATCCTTAGAGGGGCTTAGCCCTCACTACTGTATAACATCACTACTGATGTTAATCTCCTTTAGCTTGGTAATGGGAAAATTAACTATGAATTAACCTCAAGCTAATAGGCAATTTTTTAGCACAACATGGCACGCTAGGATGATGGGAAACGTGTCATACCGTTGTAGAGATTTAAATGTGCTGTAAATTTTGATGTGGTTGATTTCCAAGATTTCCAGGGAGGGCAGAATATGCAGAACAGCAGAGAATAATAAAATTAATTTAAAAAAAAATCTCAGATAATTTTTACAAAAATCGACATGTCCTGCATTTTTTAGTTTTTTTTATTTTAAAAAGAAGTTCTATGGCACTTGGCACACTTTAGTAATCTGTCTTCATTAGATTATCATGCCGTTAGGATTACAGCACCGATCACAGCCCACATCGTTGTGATCTACCGACCGGGCCGGCTGGGGGACTTTTGTGACGAGCTGGATATGCTATTGTCTCAATTCCCTGAAGATGGCACTCCTCTCATCGTCTTAGGAGACCTCAACATCCACCTCGACAAACCACAGGCATCTGACATGCTCGCTCTTCTGAACACGTTTGACCTGAGACTAGTCTCCACTCCTCCAACTCACAAAGCTGGCAACAACCTGGACCTCGTTCTGATCCGAAATTGCACTGTGGACGACATCTCTGTCACTCCTCTGCATTTGTCGGATCACTTCTTCATTCAGCTCACAGTCTTCATCTCTACACCATCTCATTCTTCCACTGCATTGGAAACATTCCGCCGCCCTCATCGAAGTTTTTATCCACCTACGACACGGACAGGCTCTGCGATACTCTTTCATTCTGCTTGGATAGTCTCTGCAAGATATCTATTAGACCTGCTCGTCCTTCAGCTTCCAACTAGTGGCTCACTGACCAGATGCGTGAACAACACACGGTGCTCAGGAGTGCTGAGAGGAAGTGGCGCAAATCCAAGTCTCAACCTGCTCTAACTGATTATCAGGATTTGCTTCAATCTTTCTCTCACAGTGTCACCAGGGCGAAGACTGAATACTACCAGGACAAGCTCAGCAACAACACAGACACCAGAAAGCTGTTCTCAACTTTCAAGTCTCTACTCTATCTACCCCCACCTCCACCACCCACCTGTCTCACAGCTGACGACAAGGTGGCAGCCATCAACTCCCAGTTCACTCCTCCTGACAATGACATTCTGCTTACTAAACCTGACGATGCATCTCACTTCACGTTTACAACACTCCTCTCCAATCGCCTGACCACCTGCTCTCTGGATCCAATCCCCTCTACTCTTCTTCAAGCTATCGCACCAACATAACAATAATAACAACAATAACCTCTCCACCGGTGTACCACAGGGCTCAGTCCTTGGTCCTCTTCTTTTTTCAATCTATACTTCTTCTCTAGGCTCTATCATCCATTCTCATGGCTGACCAAACCCCTCCAGATGATTCAAAATGCAGCAGCACGCCTCATTTTTTATCAACCAAAAAGGTCTCATGTCAAACAGCTCTTCACATCTTTGCACTGACTTCCTGTGGCTGCAAGGATCAAGTTCAAAGCTCTGTCTCTTGCCTACAGAGTGGTTAACTCCACAGCTCCATCTTATCTCAATTCAATCATTCAGGTCTACATCTCGTCCCGTCCACTGCGCTCAACCAGGGAACGTCGTCTGGTGGTACCAGCACCACACAGTCGACACCAAGGAAAACTGTTCAGCTCAGTGATCCCACGATGGTGGAATGAGCTGCCTATCTCTGCACGCTCAGCCACCTCACTTTCAATCTTTAAAACACTGCTGAAAACAGAACTCTTCATCATCTTCCTTTGCACTTAAAAAAAAAAAAAAACAAACTTTTCTACCCATTCGCTCTCACATCTCTTGAAACAGAAACACTTTTTTGATAGCACTTTGCTTTGATGTTGTTTCTTCTTGACTTAGATTTTGTTTGCTTGCCTTGATCCTCACTTGTAAGTCGCTTTGGATAAAAGCGTCTGCTAAATGACTAAATGTAAATGTAAATGAAGGCACCTGCATTTATTACTAATATATATATCTATAACCTCATTCTTTAATACATCAATAATTTATGACTATGTACCTACAGCAGGGGTGTCAAACTCAAATTGACAGTGGGCCAAAATTAAAAACTGGGACGAAGTCACGGACCAAACTTTATCCTTATTGAAAAATTTATTGAAATTGTGCATGTTTTCCATCTCTCCAGATATGTAATGTTGAAACATGAAACCATGTTTACAAAAGATTTTCCCCACTCAGTGACAAACCTCTGAGAAACCTACTCTGATAATTGGCAGCTTTATAATGAGAAACAGGAAGTTGAAGACTCCAGTAGTTAACTGGCGAACTCACCTGTGTATCCTTCCAGGTGGTGATGAGGCTGATTTCCAGTTCAATCTGAGTCTGATGTTCCTCATCAATCTGAAACAGAGACAATTTCAGTCTGTCCAGTTTTTAACAGTGTTACCTCAATTTTTTAATTGTGTTACTTCTCAGGTTGTAACAGTATTTTTAACAGTGTTACCTCTCAGTTTTTAACAGTGTTACCTCCCAGTTTTACTCACATCGAAGACGTACAGGTAGTTGTCTATCAGATCCTCCACAATCTTCACCTCATGCTCTCCTTTCCCATCGGTCTGGAACAGACTGGGAGCGAAAAGCAGTGACAGGTTCTTGGTGCACATCTGGTTCAGGTCGGCACACTTCTGGACCCTGGGAGGAAAAAAGGGCTTAATCCAGTACAAGCACTGGTAGTACTAGTGTAGTCTCAGGTGCTTCAGCAGGAGCTCACCTGTACAAGTGACCGATGAGAGCGGCCAGAGTCGTCCTGTTGACTCGAGGAAGAGTCCGGATGATTTCTTTGTAGCAGTCCAACCTCCTACTCTTCTGAGGAACTTCTGAAAATTCAATTCAAAGTTATGTGCAAAGTTATTTAGGAGGTAGGTAACTGTACCCCGACTACAGGAGCTGTGATCAGTTCTCTGTTAATACCTACTAGCAACTGAAATCAACAGTTCCTGTTCTGTGCACAAATGTTTTCAAATGTGCATCCTCAATTTAAGTTTGAATCTTTTAAATAGAAAATTCTTTCCTCGTGATTCCCTACAGAGGTGTATGTTACCAGAAGGATTTAGATTTCCTGGACAGTGAAAAACCTTTTCCAGTGTGCAGAAGGGTTCCTCTGTGCTGTAGTCCTTTAACTGACTAAAGGCAGAACAGTGAAACTGCTGCAGCTGCTTCACACTTGACAAGATGAAATGTTACATGTTACAAAAATGTTACAGAAGTGCTGGACTGTAACTCAGATTTAGACAACACCAAGCTCCAGTCAGTAGAGACAGCTAAAGATCAGTGTTTTCTGATCAGGTTTTATCGATTGGTAATTTAATGTTGTTACAATGAGCTGATCCAATAACTCCACTAACAGCAAAGAAACTGTAAAAAAGTCCAGCTTCAGACAGACTGAGCTCAGAACCTGAACCCTGAGGGCAGAGACTCACTGGCGGCCTCCTGCCACAGATGATGGAGGTCTGCCACGAAGATGGGGTCGTCGAGTTCCCTGAAGAACCTCTTTAGGACGTCTGTCACATCCTCAATGAAGTGGTCTCCAATGCGCAGTTTGACATTTCGGGCATCTTTACGAAACTCCTCCATCAGCAACTTGATCCTGGATTTGGCCCCGTTCTTCCTGTAGATCCCTTCGTGGCCCAGACCTACAGAGCAGGCCCAGAACATCACTCAGGTGAAACAACCTGCACTTAAGTCAGTTTAACATCTGATCCCAGTTTTTTGGTGTTTGGTCTAGAACACAAGCTCTAAGGTCTGCACTGACCAGTTTAGTGGTCAGAGTCCCTCCTTCCAGTCTACTTAGCTTGTGAAGAAACTGCCAGTCAGGTGAGGAGACTAATTATCTGCACAGGGTTCTCTCTCACAGGTTTGCTTATCATTTAAAGCGCTGATGTGCTGATTTGAATAAGTTCTGGAACTGGCTGTGTGTAAATATTACAGATGATAAATAGTTTCTCCCTCCACTAACGTCTCTAACATTGATCTGTTTTACTCCTATTTCTGCAGGGTAAGTGCAGTGAATATGCATGAGCATCATAAAGTTTCTGTTTATCAGTTTTAACTAACCTGAAAAGTGGGTGACGGTGAATCAAACTAAAAGAACCAAACACTGTCCTTTCGCAGACGTGCAGGAAAAACAAAATTAGCAGGGATGGTGACAATTCTGTTTCTTATCACACAGTTGAGTCCTGAAGATCAAACCTTTTTCTTTGGTGACATCTTTTAAACCTAACACCACCTTCCTCTTCCTCTTCCTCACCATACTGAGTGATAAAGGCGATGCAGCTATCCACGATGATGGGGATGTCATTCCTGCTCAGCTGCTGCTCTCTCAGAGTGTTTCCCTTACCGCCGGCTGCTCGCTGGATGTCGGAATACCACAGAGAGAAATCGGTCCGACAGACCCCCTGTAGGTGGACAGTCCTGACGAGGACAGGAGACAAAGGGATGAAGAGGAACATAAACTAAATTGGGACCAAGAAGACTAGGAAACTTTTCCTCTCACCTTCCTCTCTCCACCAAAACCAGGATGTCTTTCTTCTCATGGTTCTCGTTCTCTGAGGTGACACCTGCAACACAAAGACACACAGATGAATCTAAACCAGAATCCATCGGTCCCACATGGTACATCTGCAGACCAGGACCAGGACTGACTTAGCTCCTGCAGGCGGTTCAGGTTGATGATGTCCTCTGCTGCTCCATCGTTTCGAGGACAGATGAAGAGGTTGGACTTCTGCAGGACAAAGAAGGCCTCTTTCCACTGCTGAGGGTCCAGCATGGCTCGGTACCGCAGCAGCCCGACCCGCTCAAACTCGCGGGTCAGCAAACAGTGGCAGCTAAGTGGAGTTGCAGCCTGCCAATGAAGACCGTGACAGGAACATAACATGGTCAGTGAAAGATATATAAATATCACACAAAATAAAAAAATAAAAAACATTCAGTGTAATTTCCATGTTTTCATAAACTTTACAGAAAAATTCATAATACTGATTAAACTTTATATTTTGTTTTTGTTCAACTTTTAAATCAAGATTTCCAACATTGTAAGGAACATTTCTGTATGATTAAGGTTCATTCACAAATCCGTAGCTTAAAGCAGAGATCACGGAAGCTGGAGGTGGCGTTCCACAAATTCAGATGAATATTGCCTAGCCTGGAAAGATAGTTTAATAATATATAAAAAAGCCCTCTATAAAGCTAGAACCACATATTACTCCTCATTAATAGAGGCAAATAAGAACAACCCCAGGTTTCTGGGAATCATAGCTCTGTTGAGCCTAGTATTCCGTCAACTCTAAGCAGCAATGACTTCATGAATTTCTTTACAAATAAAATCATAACTATTGGAGAAAAAATTGATCAGATCCTCCCTGCATATAGCATGGACTGTACAACAACTCTAGATTTATTTGTAAGACCACGCTCGTACTTAGACTGCTTCCTCCCTGTAGATCATTCTGAATTAATTTCAGTAATTAATTCCTCTAAACCATCAACATGTCTCTTAGATCCCATCCCGACTAGACTCCTCAAGGATGTCTTACCTTTGATCAGCATGTCCATATTAGATCAGATCAATCTATCTTTACAAATAGGCTACGTACCACAGGCTTTTAAGGTTGCTGTAGTCAAGCCCCTGCTCAAAAAGCCTACTCTGGACTCAGGGGTCTTAGCGAATTATAGACCAATATCCAATCTGCCCTCTATCTCTAAAATTCTTGAAAAGATAGTTTCTAAGCAATTATACAACCACCTGCACAGCAATAACTTGTTTAAAGATTTCCAGTCAGGATTTAGAGTACATCATAGTACAGAAACAGCACTGGTAAAGGTCACTAATGATCTTCTATTAGCATCAGACCATGGTCTACTCTCTATACTCGTCTTGTTCGATATTAGTGCTGCATTTGCTATAGATCACAACATTTTATTACACAGACTGGAACATGTCGTTGGGATCAATAAAACAGCACTAGAGTGGTTTAAATCATATCTATCAGATAGATTTCCACTCACCCCAACCAGTCGAGGCAGATGGCCCACTATGAGGCTGGTTCTGCGGGAGGTTTCTTCATCTAAAGGGAGTTTTTCCTCCCCACTGTTGCCTAAAGCTTGCTTAAATGGGATTGTTTACCTCAAACACTGTAAAGTGCCTTGAGGTGACTTTATGAATTGGCGCTATACAAATAAAACTGAATTGAATTGAAATTTCTATATTAAACGCTAATGTGTTAGAGTTAGCGTTTACACTCAACTTTAATCACAGAATTTTACTATTACAGTTTTACAGTGGCACTAAAACTCCATCAAAACAGTTCAAATGAAAAATTACAAAAATATTTTGGGACAAAATTTGTGATTTTGAGAATTTAAAAGTTTTAAGACCAAAATAGAAAAAAGCAGAAATTCTTTAATTGATACCAGTTGAGAAATGATAAAACAAAAATAATAATAGTAGCTACAAGCTATATAATAGTACCAAACAAAGTACAAATACACAGTGCGAGTTATTATTTTTTTCTGAACTGAAGCAGCTCTCACCTTCCCGATGGCTTTGGTCCAGCTGTGCAGATCGTCGGCCGTCTCCAAACCAAACTGATAAAGTTTCTCTGAAGTCAAATACAACTCGAAGGTGTAGCGGAACCTGAGGAACACGAGGGCAAATTCAGCACATATTTAATATTCAGTCCGTATGAAGATGCACATTCTCCGGGATATAACCTGTCGATGAAGCCGTTGTTGTTGTTGGATGAGTCGGGGCGATTGACTCCCAGACACACAATGTCTTTAACACTGATCTGCAGGCAGGGATCAGCGGATCGATCGGACTCGTAGAAAAGCAGAGACTGAGCCAACGAACACCAGAACTTCTGGAAGTCTGAAAGACAGTAGTACAGAGGTCTTCACACCTGTTACATTCAGGTAACGAGACTGTTGACATAACAGATGCTACAAATTAGAGCAGGTCTGCTGATGCTGACTACGCCTCCTCCACCTTCAGGCAGCAGGGTCTCCCTCTACTGCAGCAGAACAATCAGACCCTTCATCTCCGAGTGTTACACCTCCACCACTGTGATGTTCTACTGATAGGAGGACCAGCTGCACAGTCCAACCCTATCCAGCCCACTGAGCTCAGACAACATACGGTGCTGGAGCCAAAACTAAACAGAAACAGATCCCAACAGAGATTTTCAGCTTAGTGGTCCCTTGATTGAGGAATGAGCTTCAGGATTCAGGACTCCTTTAAACAATTTGCTGTTTTCTGTAATAGTTATCTCAAGGCACTTTACAGTGTAAGGTTTAAGACCTTACAGAAAATATTTATACAAAAAATTATAGAGAAAACCCAACAATCCCATTTGAGCAAGCTTTAGGCAACAGTGGAGAGGAAAAACTCCCTTTAGAGGAAGAAACCTCCAGCAGAACCAGGCTCATAGTGGGCGGCCATCTGCCTCGACCGGTTGGGGTGAGTGGAAAGAGAAGAGAGAAAAGAACAGCAGGCAATAAAGACAACAACAGGCATCAAGAACATTGGGCAGATGAACTGGATTCTGGAGATGTACAGCTCCAGGCCGAGGATACCTGCAGAAAAGTACAGAGAGAGGGAGACAGAGAGGAGGAAACACAACTAAAAGAGAGAGAAGACACAAAGTTAATGACATGCAATGGTGGCATTTGCATTGATACAGGAGAAAGGAGAGAGGAGAGGAGCTCAGTTTATCAGTAGAGGTCCCCCAGCAGAATAACCTATATCAGCATAACTAAGAGATGGTTCAGAGTCACCTGATCCATCTCTAACTATAAGCTTTATAAAAAAGGAAAGTTTTAAGTCTAGTCTTAAATGTAGAGACGGTGTCTGCCTCCCGAACCTGAACTGGGAGCTGGTTCCACAGGAGAGGGACTTGGTAGCTAAAGGCTCTGCCTCCCATTCTACATTTGGAAACTCTAGGAACCACAAGTAAACCTGCAGTCTGAGAACGGAGAGTTCTGCTTGGAAGATAAGGAACTATGAGGTCTTTAAGATAAGATGGAGCCTGATTATTAAGGGATTTATAAGTTAGGAGAAGAATTTTAAATTCAATTCTGGATTTAACAGGGAGCCAATGGAGAGAAGCTAACGTTGGAGAAATATGATCTCTCTTGCTAATTCCAGTCAGAACTCTGGCTGCAGCATTTTGGATTAACTGGAGGCTCTTTAATGAGTTATTGGGACATCCTATTAATAATGAATTACAATAGTCCAGCCTGGAAGTAACAAATGCATGGACTAGTTTTTCAGCATCACTTTGGGACAGGATGCTCCTAATTTTAGCAATGTTTCTTAGGTGAAAAAAGGCAGTTCTAGAGATTTCTTTTATGTATGAAGTGAAGGAGATATCCTGATCAAAGATAACTCCGAGGTTTCTTACAGTATTACTTGAGGCCAGAACTAAGTCATCAATGGTGAGAATGTGTTTAGACATAGTGTCTCTGAGATTTTTAGGCCCAAACAGTATAACCTCTGTCTTGTCCGGATTTAGGAGAAGGAAATTGGAGGTCATCCAGGCCTTTATGTCTTTTAAGCATTCCTGAAGTTTGACTAATTGATTAGTTTCTCCTGGTTTCATAGATAAATATAGCTGGGTATCATCTGCATAACAATGGAAATTTATAGAGTGTTTCCTAATAATATTGCCTAAAGGGGACATATATAACGTGAAAAGAATCGGTCCAAGCACAGATCCCTGTGGAACTCCATAGCTGACTTTGCTGTGCATGGAAGACTCATCATTAACGTGTACAAACTGAAATCTATCCGATAGATACGATTTAAACCACTCTAGTGCTGTTCCTTTGATTCCAATGACATGTTCCAGTCTGTGTAATAAAATGTTGTGATCTATAGTGTCGAATGCAGCACTAAGATCTAACAAGACGAGTATAGAGAGTAGACCATTGTCTGATGCTAATAGAAGATCATTAGTGACCTTTACCAGTGCTGTTTCTGTACTATGATGTACTCTAAATCCTGACTGGAAATCTTCATACAAGTTATTGCTACGTAGGTGGTCGTACAATTGCTTAGAAACTATCTTTTCAAGGATTTTAGAGATAAAGGGCAGATTGGATATTGGTCTATAATTCGCTAAGACCCCTGAGTCCAGAGTAGGCTTTTTGAGTAGGGGCTTGACTACAGCAACCTTAAAAGCCTGTGGTACGTAGCCTATTTGTAAAGACAGATTGATCTGATCTGATATGGACGTGCTGATCAAAGGTAAGACATCCTTGAGGAGTCTAATTCTGTATACATTTCTATTTGTAAGGTCTTAAACACTGTAAAGTGCCTTGAGATGACTTCTGTTGAGGTTTGAACAAACCCTGCCTTCTCTGCCGCTTGATGGCATGACAGGTGTTCTCCCTGACTGAAAGTCCCTTTAGAGACCGGTCTAGAATCGGACATTTGGAACTGTGCTATTTCAGATTCTGAAACTGTTGCTGATAATTTGTGATTTAGAGAAGCAGCTCTGTCACTAAGCCTCCCCCAGTCCTCCTCCTACCTTCTCGAGTTTTTCTAGACAGGGTTCCTCTGTGGACTGGTCCAGACTTGTAGAGGAAACCGGAGTGAAGAACAGACTGCATGATCTCGTCGTACACGCTGGGATCTGACGGCAGAACAGAGGCAAGATTTCAACTCAAGAAAGACCTACTAAAGGTCTGTCTGCCCTCCTGTCTGTCTGTCTGTCTGTCTGTCTCTCTCTCTCTCTCTATCTGTCTCTCTCTGTCTGTCTTTCTGTCTGTCTCTCTCTCTCTCTATCTCTCTCTATCTCTCTCTCAATCTGTCTGCCTGTCTTTCTATCTGTCTGTCTGTCTGTCTGTCTGTCTGTCTGGACCTGGATCTGGATGACCCTTCAGCATTTATCAGCTTGCTTGAGATTCATAAACCTGATCTTATTATTTCACAGCAAACCAGAGACAAACACGAGGTTCTACTTCGGTCTCAGGCCCGATCTCTGCTGCACCGACTGTGGGGTCCAGTAGAGTCCAGTATAGACATGATGTGGTGTCAGCCCAGTACAGTGGAGACCTTACCTGAGTTGGTGACATGGTCACGGGGATGCCGGCAGCCATTGGAGTCGTCGGCGAGTCGAGCCGACTCCACCTCTGAGAAAATGTTAGTGACAGTTTTCAGAAGAGTCTGTTCGGAGACGGCCGAACATAAAACCTGTTGGAGAGAAACAAGTCCTTTTATTTTGAAACTGAACCCAGTCTTTCTGAAACCAGCCTCCCTGAACCCAGTCTTCTTGAACCCAGTGTGCTTTAACCCAGTCTTCTTGAATCCAGTCTGCTTGAACCCAGTCTCCCTAAATCCAGTGTCCAAAGTGCAGCTAGAGACCAAAACATGTGCTGTAGATCCCACTGCACATATCCGCTGATTAAAGAGTCAGCCAGTCTGTTAGTTAGTATGTTTATGTTAGTAACAGGAGTCTGTGTGTGTTTCACATGTTTTTTTAAACTGATTTGAAGTAAAGTACTTTTTACTACATGTAATGAGTATGTAATATGAGTATTCCTTCTTCACATGTATGTAAACAAAACGAAACGTGTGAAACACAACAAGCATTTTGTAAAGCTGCTGTCACGTGATCTTTTTTACATGTGGTGTTAGCACGGCGTTAGTCGGCCACGTGCAGCGATCCGGAACTGGTTCAGACCTTGAGCAGCTCTTCCTGGCTGCTGAAAGCCGGGTGGGGGAGACGGAATCGTCCCTCTCTGTATTTTTGACTGATGAACTCTCTCCTCTGCTCAGGAGACGCGTCACAGTCCAGTTCCTCCGACACCGACAGACGAGCCGCCCAGAAGTCATTGGCCCGGTCGTTCCCCAGCATGATGAACAACTGACACAGACACACACACAGAGCAGGTCCAGGTTCAGGATCAGGTTTGAAACCAAACTGTTCTGTGTTGACTCGTCTCCCGCATGTTCGTCACCTCAGAGCCAGAGGTACCGCATGTAAGTACAGTTCTCCACTGTGGGGGACCAGAGACGACTACTGGGGCCAAACAGACTCTCAGGGGCCTCAGTTCAGAGTCTGGGAACCCCTAATGTGTTATTCTGGTCATGGATCATATAATGAGTTCTGGTCTCACCTGGACTATCTCATTGCTCCATACGCTGGTATCCAGTTTCAGGCTCTGGACTTTGGAGACCATTGTCCCCAGACTTCGGTGCTGCCCTGCACACACACACACACACACACACACACACACACACACACACAGAGTTGTGAAGACACTTATTAAAATAAAAATTCATGGATTCACACAAAAGTCTCATGTTGGTTGACGGTTCATCTGAATGTCACTGAGTGGTCCAGCCAGAGCCCAGACCTGAACCTGAATCTGATGCTCTATCATCACACCTCATGTAATAGTTGCAGGTGGTTGCTATGGTGATAGTAGTTGGTTGTTGTTAAGCTGCAGGGTTTGGGAGGGTACTGTGCTGGTTGTTGTGTTAACAGGCAAATTAGCATAAATCAACAAATTTGTAGCTAATGCTAAGAAAGAAAAGAGACGCACTGTCCTTGATTTGAAAGAAGGAAACTGCTGTTATAGCATAAATGAATCATGAATACAGTGTGGACCCTGTTGTGACTATCAAATGGTAAATGGTAAATTTTCTGCACTTATATAGAGCTTTTCTACCTAACTGGTACACAAAGCACTTAAACTGCATCTCATTCACCCGTTCACACACACAAGCACACACACACTCCCACACTGATGGCAGATCTGCTATGCAGCTGATCTGACTCACCGGGGCAACTTGGGGTTCAGTATCTTGCCCAAGGACACTTTGGCATGTGACATAGATCCTATGATTGGCAGACAACTGCTCTACCTAATGAGCCACAGCCACCCCCAACTATCACGAATGGACACAGCTGTTCCCTGTACAGTGCTCCATCATCAGCAGACTTCAGCACATGGATCATTGCTGTATGAACTTTGTGTATTGATGTTTTATGATGTGACCTGATCCACACAATAAGGCTCCTACCTGCACAGTTCTTGCAGATGACCACACACAGGTTGATTGAGGCCCAGTCTGGGTTCGTGGTCTTGCAGTCGGCACACGTCCTGTTGGATCGGTTGGACCAGATCTTCTCTGCCACCTCATAATCGGACAGAGTCTCCGCGATCGATTCCTGCAGGGCCTCCATCCAGTCCCGCTTCTCCCGATCTGAGTCTGCTGTGAAGCTGAGGCACAACAGAGGACTGCAGTGAGGCTTGGGAGGCAGTCGCCATGTCAATGGCATTTTGAAGACACAAATCGGGTTTGTAACGTCTGATGATTTCAGCATTTATAGTTAAACAGAGGAGAATCTGGATCCTTCCCAAGTTCTGATCAAACACTGTTTGAACTCAGCAGCGTTGTGATTGCATGTGCAGCACGGCTGTAGGAAATTGGCAGTAAGGAGCTTTTTCTGGTTTAATGGCCTGGTTTTTGGGGCCAAACGACTCTGGCAGAGACAAACATTTATTTCCTAGTTTTATCCACAGAGCAGGAAACTAAAGTTGTGGACATAAAGCTTCCCTGGTTTGAGATGATTCTCCAGTCAGGTTACAAAAGTTTTAAGCTTTTAGTTCTCTTACAGAAACAAAGTGCACTACCACAACGTTTGTGGTAGAACACACTCGTCAGGGTCACCAAAGTTCATTGTTTCTGCTTTAAGAGAGCAGTAAAAGATCCTGAGCAGAGTCTCCTAATAAAGTTCTGCTCCACACAGACCAGATGGTGCAGTGTGTGATGATACCTGAAGGTTTTGTACGGAGTGATGAGGTCGAAGCTTTTGTGTTTTCCGTCTCTGATGGTCGCTCCTCGAGCTTCGATCACAGTTATCCCGATGCCGTTACGAAAACACTGCACACACAAGGTAGAGATAAATGTTCAGAGAGCGTGAGGCAGAGCCTGAAGGTATGCCGACATCACACATGTCTCACCTGTCCGTGTCCTCACCTGTTCGCTCTTGTAGAGCCAGATCTGATCTGTGTTGATGGCTGCGTAGACCTTAGATTTGGTTCCCTTCAGCTCCAGGACTCCATGTTTCTGACAGTGAGATCCAGGACCGAAACGTCGCCGACCAAACACCAGCTGATCTCTCACATGTTCCTGCAGTGTGGACACCCAAAGCCGCCGCAGCGCTGGGGGACAGCAACAAAGGTAATCATC
This sequence comes from Anabas testudineus, assembly GCF_900324465.2. Taxonomy (NCBI): domain Eukaryota; kingdom Metazoa; phylum Chordata; class Actinopteri; order Anabantiformes; family Anabantidae; genus Anabas; species Anabas testudineus. The sequence goes on along the minus strand of NC_046618.1, from coordinate 28,354,153 downwards.
ATCAGCACCATCATCATCATCATTATTAGGAGAGATTAGGAGGGCTGGCTCTGTTCTGGAGATGGAGCTGGACCCTCTACATGTTGTAGTTGAGAGGAGGATGCTGTCTAAATTCTTCTCAGTCCTGGACAATACCTCCCACCCACTGCACAGATTGTTGGCTGGACAAAGGAGCACGTTCAGCCAAAGACTTATTAACATTAAATGCTCCACAGAGAACCACAGGAGGTCCTTTCTACCTGAGACCATCAATCTGTACAATTCCTCCCCCCTCTGTAAGGGGTGGGGGAAGTGATAGTTGTGTCATATACTTGCTGTCAATGCACATATATACATTATATATATTATATATATATATAATATATACATCATATATATATATATATATAATGTATATATATTATATATTATATATTATATATATATATATATATATATATATATATATATATATATATTGACCCAATTTCATTTTTCTGACTTTTTCTATATTGATGTTATCGGTTATGTGTATTTATGTTGGTGTTGGATCTTTCCTGGTTGTGGTTCCTTTTCTTTCTGTCTGTTTTGAGAACAACGGTCTTCTTCTTCCCTTTCGGCTTTTCCTATTGAGGCAAAACAATTTCCTTCTGGGATTAATAAAGTTTTTTGAATCTTGAATTGAATCTTAAATCACCATCACCATCAGTGTGTTCATTCTGTGTATTGAAATTTGTATTTGATTTTAATAACAAAAAGTCACTGACAATGGTCTCTACTCCAGGTTTCCTGTGTCACTGATTCCAGCACAGTAACCTTAGAAAACAAAGACGTGCATTTCCTTATGGGTTCTGTCAGTTCTAGTTCTGATCCACAGACTACCTGATACATGAATTTCCAACACAAACACATATCTTATCAAATAACACTTAACACTGATTCAGTAATGTTGGTAGGACAGTGTTTTGTCTGACCCAAATCAGAGCTCACAAATCACATGATCTGCTCAGCTCACTGGTTCCACTGGTTCCTGTGGAGAGTACTGCAGAGTATAACTGTTGCAGGTAGATCCTACAGCAATCCTCATGATGTGATCATGTGATCATTCGACCTGCTTGTGACACTGCTCAGAGGCTACAGCAGCTGTGTCACTGCAGTTTAGTTTCTGTAAACTTATTGTATAGTAATAACAGAACTTTTTAGTTCTTCTATAACTAAATAACATGTCTTTACACCATGGCATGTGGAAATTTTCTTACTCTACTTTTATTTTATGTACATGTTTACTCTGTTCAACACCTTGGATAGCTTTGTTATGTTTAAATGTGCTATATAAATAAAATGTACTTACTAAATAAAAATAATTTTCCGTATTCATAGCTGCGGATTTAAAGGACATGACGGGTATATTCTTCTGTTACTATAGGTGTGAGGTTTTTCTCTGACTGTGTTTTTACCTTCATTTTCAGCTCTGAAAACAAAGATTCTGTGACTTGTCACTATCTCAAACTTGTTGTCTTTAGCTGGTCGGGCCATCTGGATGGCAGCCAGTGGGATCACTCCTTTAGGGTAGACGTCCTGGAACATGAAGCACAAGAGAGGAAACTTAGAAAACCAGGTCTTTATAAACCACAGTCAAGATTTATTAATCTCACAGTTTGAGTTCTTTTCTATCCACTCATTCTTTATACCAGGCTTATATGTGCAGCAGGCATTTATACAAACTGTTGCTGTCTACAAAAAAAGCACAGGGCGAGCTGGGACTCCCTGACATGTACATGAACAAAATCCTGTTCCATGACAACAGGTGCTGTGCAAAACGAGCTTGGCTCACTGGGGAGGCCATGGGTATTAACCTGGCACATCTTCACCAGCGCTCAGAGCTGAATTTATAAAGGAGTCATGATCCACCTGACTTTCAGTAACCTGACAGCCTGAACACAGGGTGGCATGTCTTTATCTGAATCTATCAATCCATCCACCATCTTGTTCCTGGAGAGGTCATACATACACATAGAGGCACTTGGCTGTTAGGTTGGAGAAGAAGAAGAAGAAGAAGAAGAAGAAGAAGAAGAAGAAGAAGAAGAAGAAGAAGAAGAAGAAGAAGATCAATAAACAGCATTTTGTTTATGTCCCATCTGGAGCTCCTTGCTTTGCAGACCTGAGACAAACTCGCACATTTAATTACTGTAAAAATGTCTCCACTGAAGATGGTCGTACCTTCTCACTGCCGAAATACATCAGGTTTTTACCGTCAAACTTCACGTAGCGCTTCTGGAAAACATAGTTCCTGAAAAATAAAAACAGAAAATCTGACTCAGGAACAACTCACATTAATTTACTGGTTACAGAGAATCACCAGTGTAACTGTTGGCTACCAGAGGAAAGTTAGCTCCTCTAAACACTGAACCTGACTCTGAGGTGATTTAGATCATGGTGCTAGTGAAACCCAGACTAAGGCTGAGAAGGAAAGGAAGGAAAACGGGAGGAAGAGGTGAACACACCGAGTTGAGGATGAAGACGAGGCAGAGGATGAAGAGGAGGAGTAAAGGAAGGTGATGAGGCAGAGGCAGCTTCTCAGGAGGGAGGAGACACAGGGGGAAGCAGAGAGGAGGAGACACAGCAGAGCAGCCAGTGTTGATGTCTGACGCCTGGCACATCACCCGTTCAGACAGAAACACAAAGAGAAATACTCTGAACATCAGCTTCAAACGACTGATAGAGAAATCCTCCCTCAGACGTCACATCCCGGTCCAGCCACCTGGTGGTTTTAGTGGTGTGGAGGTTCAGCTATGTGGCTGCAGTCTGGTCAGAGTGTCCACGCTGGTTCCTGTGCACCAGTAACACCACCAGGGGGAGGTTTGGACAAACCAGTTAAACACTTTGTTTAACAGTTTGTTTCATTCTTTTATTCACATTATAAATCAGTCATGGTCAATAAAAGTTAGCAACTGACAAAATTAATTCAGAAAAATACCTCATTAATGTCAAAGTGAAAACAGGTTTCTACAAAATCAGTTAAATAAAAATATGTAAAGTGAAATCAGTGTTTGCATTAATATTCACCCCCTTTAAAATGACTGACCTAATCCAACAGAGGTCCAGATATTTGGTGCTAGTAGTCCCACAATTAGTGAAATGGGGATCACCTGAGTACAGTGAATGAGTTTCAGGTGACTGCAGTATAAAGACACTTGTGTCTGGAGGGATGATGTCAATAAAAGGATAAAACATCCAAAGGGGTGAATACTTTTTATAGGCACTGTAAATCAAATACAGCCCTAATGTAACAGCAGTAAAAATTAAAAGCACCCCTGTGGAGACAGCTTGTCCAGCCAACCACTGATGATAGGCGGGGCTCTCTCGGTCAAGGAGGTGTAGCTGGCGTAGGGGGAGATGGTCAGGTCCTCATCGGCCTCTGAGGGGAAGGTGTGGGGGGGCAGGGATAGGCAGCGGAGGGGAGGTGGAGATTCTCCGACCGTGCTGTAACCCTGCGAGTCTCCTGACAGAAGAGCCTGAGACAAACGTTTGGTCCAGGAGAACTTCTGTGTCCTGAACATGCAAAAGATAAAACAGACCCGGAGGCTTGTCCTCTACTGTCCCTTATTGCCTTATTGTGAAATGTTCATATAAAACATTATTCTGCCAGTTTTTATAATGTACAGTCTTGTTAGCTTTCTTCTGACATCTTACCCATGATCCTCTGCCTTCCTTATCTCTCCTTCCTCCAGTTTGTTCTTTTCACTCTGCAGGGAAAATATAAAACGAGAACATCGAGTCCAGTCAGAATTCTTCATTTTAAACTCACCACTGTAGTAGTTCAAACTGGGCTCCTGGTTCAAACATATGAACTTTATCAGCTTCGGTTATTGATCTGAATGAAAGAAGAACTGGAAGAACGAGACTCTGACCAGTAACCAGGTTACAGTTGGCTTTCTTCACTAGGTCACGTAAACAGGAACCCTGGTTTCTGCGATTGGGGTAGTGGTTTAGAGAAACCTGATTTCTCCCAGAGAACTCTGATCACTATGCCACGTAAACGTGTCACCAGGTTTTTAATCAGCTTTTTACCAGAGATGATGTTCAGGACAAAGCCTGCATACAGTCACCACTCTGCTACCATCAGCAGAAACGAGCAGCAGGATGAAAGAAGAGATCATTAAACAGAGATATGCTGCCTTGATTTTTAAAGAAGTCCAACTAAAACTAAAACCAACATTAAGTCCCTGTTAACGTCTGAGTAAGTGACTTATCACTGTGTTTCTTTAATTTACACAGTTTGATCTGTTAAGAGGACTCTTTTTTTGTCAACCAAAAAAAAAAAAAAAAAGAAAGAAAAAAAATGGTCAGGAATCAGTATTTTCTGTCTCTATTCATTTAAAATCTGTGAACCAGGCTTTCAAATGTCCAAGGCAGAGGAGTAATCACATTACTCTTTTGCTGCATGTATACTCAGATTTCCAGTAACCAGGTTTCTTGATTGCAGATAAACTCGTTCCCTGATTACCAGAGAAACCTGGTTTCTCTCAGTGTCAGTCTAAAAGCAAAATGAAAGAAAAAAACTGTGACGAAAGGAGCTGGTTTTCTCACCTCACAAACATGTGGATTCCGTCTGGTCTGGAAAATAGTTTCACAGTACGGGCTGATCTCCTCCTCGGGGTCATCAGTTGAAGCTGTTAGCATGTTATCGCGAAACACAGACAGTTAACTAGTTTACTGAAGCAGACCAGTATTACTGTGGCCTTTTCAACATTAGGGACTGAACACTGTAACAGAACAAATATGAATGTTCTCACCTCTGGCTGATCCTGAAGAGTTGTTACTTAAAGTGCTGCCACTGAAAGTACAAACACACCAAGAACGACATCAAGTGCTTGATGTAAAGAGGAGCCAGTGTTTCAGTGCAACACCTGCTCACAAAGGGTAAAATCTATGCAGCAGAAATGTACACAAGCTGGAAGTGTCAGGTCATGACCAGGTCCTTCCTTCCCTTTCCTTTCCAGCAGGTCTTCTCTGGTACTAGTTGTTCTTGGTTTCACCTGTCCATCGGATGTAGTTCCAGAATTCTACAGAGTCTTCACATGTGTTTAACAAACTCTAATCTGGTTCCTGTTGTGATTTACATCTGGTGACCACCCCTCTGTACGTATCGTGGGGATAAGTCTCCTGATTGATTATTGTCCACCTGGAGTCTGTTCTGGATCTGATTGAGGGTTTGGGCTTCACACTGACACTGGCTATCTGCTTAAATTCAAACAAAAGCTTACTACTGACCTTTAAAGCAACAGTTTGAAAAAAACATCATAAGGTTAAAAGACAACATATTCACGTTCAACGTTTCATATTTTGTTGAAAACTCCACTCACCAGGGAGAAAAGTTGTGGCTATTAATCTTTTGTCTAATGGGGGAATAACACTGAGCTGTCGGTTGTCCAAATACTTACCGCCAAATATAGCGCCAAACTGGGGCTCCATGAATAAAACATAATCCCTTCACAGTTCATCCAATATTTCAGATCAACCCCTAAATTAAAGTCAACACTTTAAACAAATCTAGGTAGTTTTATTTAGGACCCACTGTGGTTCTGCACAAAGGATGAAAACTGTGTTGCTGAAGTTTCAGTCGTAGCTACATCAATGGTCACAGGTGCAGTGGGTACATCATATTTAGCCCAGTACAATGGGTGTCATTGACTAAGCATCACTGAGTATATCAAAAAACTGTGTGGAACCTGGTCGGGACAAGTCCCTTATAGTGGCCTACCTGTTCCTAGCGGGGTTTCTGTGAGGAACTTGTCTGGGTGGAGTTGGTGGAGCTGACTGCTGGCTGCCGTAACTCCTATGTCCAAGATTAGCAGCAGATCCGGGTGAAGTTCCCCAGTAGATCTCATTGGAGACCATCTCCATCCCACCACCATCTCTCGGTGAACCGGCAGGCAAAGATCCAGACAACCTGCTGCTGTCAAGACTACCAGAATAGGAAGTCAGTGAAGACAAAGTCTGGTTCTGGTCTGAACAAGAAGATGTGGGTGGAGACCCTTGAAACATAGAATGGGGGCCCCCACGGTTCTGCCTCGGGGGAACAGGAGGTAACAACCCTCCAGCATCTGACAGAGATAAACTACGACTGGGTCTCATCCTCTCCATCTGGCTTTGTCTTTGGCTGGTGGTCGACCTGCCGTCAGGTGTGTCCCTGGCAGTCAAACCCTCAAAGACAGGAAAACAAATAGACTCCTGAGAAAGCCTTCTGGGTGGGGGCAGTTCAGGGTCTGTTGCGGGACAGAAGTGGATGGGTGCAGTTCTGCGTCGATTAAAGACAGTTCTGGGTTTAGGAACTGGCTTCACTACAGCTCTGCAGCTGGTGGATTCAGAATTTGTGAGCATGGCATCGAGTTTGGGGGCCGATCTGTTTCTGAACGCATCAATGTTAACGGGCCCTGTAGACTGACGGGGCAACGCGTTGTCACTTTGCTCAGAGGAAGAACTCTCCGTCACAGAATGACAGCGATCACGTGAGAGATCTGCTTTGTGATTGGCCTGTTGAGCTTCTGTCCTCTTAATGTGACTGACCAATCGCAGAATTCGCTTCCTGTGTCCTGTAGCCGTTATTCCCAGACTGACCAAGGCATCATGATCCAGGTGTGTGAAGTCCCTAGCCAATAGGAGACCAGCTTGATGGAAGGTGTCCAGGTACCTGAAATGTAAGAATGAATGATGATGTTCTGCACAATGAGTACTTTAAGTACATTTTTTCACTAATTTGAGTATTTCTGCAGCACCGTATTGATACTTTTACTGAAGTAAATGATCTGAGTACTTTTTCTACAACTGATTCAAACCCTGTTGGATCAGGTGTTTGATCTCATCCACAACGTAAACAACTGACAACACCTCCACTGCAGCTCAGTACTCATCAGATGTAGTAAGTTGAGCTAAAGAAATGCTAACTGTTAGCTAACATACAAATGTGGAAATAAACATTGTCATTTACTGTTTTATTGTTTTGCCCTGACTTAAAAGGGTTAGTGTTGGTCCCCAGGTGGTGGCGCACCCCCTGTCCTGACCTCTCCAGATGGATCGCTGACAGAAGCGTTTCAGTTGGCGTGCTTCCATCCAGCGAGGCCATGACGACCAACATGGAGTCTGGATCTGGCTTTGTCTCCTCCACACCTAGGAACCAGTACGGCCATCACTGACCTACAGCTGGGACAGAAAGCCACTGTCCATCTAAAGGAGTAAAAAATAACAAGAGCACAGGTTCTGTTCAGTGTCAGTTAACAGCAGGTGGAACCGATACCACCAGTGGTTGGCGTCCATTTAAGGGATCGTAATGAGTTGTTTGGTCAAGTACATAAAGACAAAGGCTGAGAAGGAGCAGACGCTGCTTATCTTTTTAACTGTTACTTTTTATTTCTTCTTACCTCAACACAGAGAACTGAGTGGGATGCAAATCAGCAGATCAGATGTCACCAGACTTCAAATTTCAACACGAGAAATTGAGACGATGACCTTTGACCCCCGGTGATCACAACCCCCATTCCCAGCCAACTAAAACCACTGAAGAAGAACAAAACATGATGTCAGTGGGTGGACACAGTGACAGGGCTGTTATCAGCATCTGCAGCAGGATGATCTTTGACCCCTTCGGGGGGGGGGGGACTGAAAACACCAACATTTAATGCTATTTAATGAGGGAGCTGACCACAACACATACACTGCTGCCATGTGACGGGTTTCTGAGAGCAGTGACGAGCGTTGGATCATCAATACTCAGAATTTTAACAGAAACCACTGGGCGGGAAATTGGTTTGATTTGGTTTGGCTGTGGTTTCTGTGCCCCGAGTAGTGTCTGCAGGTTTTCCCCTCAGGATTGGATGAAGCCTGAATCTTTTGCTGATCATTTAGTTTCTCTGTACTTCTACAGAGAAGACCCCCCCCCCCCCGGAAACTGGAAAGACTGGAAACGAAGCACCGAATCACTCTAAAATGACATGTTTCAGCTATCACGACGTTGATAGAGTTTTTAGCTGCTTGTCCCCGACGCAGAAAGTGAACAAAAAGCAACACAGGATGCAGGGAGTGCCTGCAGCTGAGGCGAGGCTCGCTGCCCCAAGCTGAAGGGTGGGGGGCTTTCAAAGAAAAACTGTCTGCAGATTTCCTGAAAAAGAGTGGAATGTGTTATGTTGCATGACATTCTTCTGTCTAATTTGTGTGTGTGTGATTTCCTTTGTATGTCAGTCCACAGACTGGAATGTGCTTCACATCACACATGTAATCAGAGGTCTGTGTTACAATATGAAAAATATTGTTGTTGGATAGTTGTACTGTAAATATGAAAATTAAATGGTTTCTGTTTTTGTTAGTAATCAATCATAAAATAATGTTTGTTTTCATCTGTAGATAAAGATGGAACAACGAACATTAAACAGCAGGGGTTTTCTGCTCGTCCTTTGAATATTCTTTACTCCGCAGTTTTATTACTGCCACAAGTTATTTCCTGAAATACTGTTTTACAGCAGGAAAAGAAGCAGTGACACAAAGAAAGAAGGAAAAAGAAAAACCACAGGAGTAAAAATACGACACACACACAGAGGTCGGCAGCGTCCAGTACAAAGACAAAGGCTGAGGAGGAAGTGAGTCACAGCAGCTTCCTCCTGTCGACCTTTTTCCTCCTCCAAACTTCATCTGCTTGAAAACAGCTTCTGTATTGAGATCAGTCCCTTTGTATTTCAATATGGGCTCCACGGCAGAAACACTCATTCGGCCCCAATGCTGACACTGTACACGTTTTAAGAAACTGAAATAAAGCTTTGGAAAGTGTCTTTCTTCTTTTCCTTACTTTATTTTGACTCCACGCCATTTATCTGACAGTTCCCACTCTGGTCACACAGCATGGACAAATATGTGACTGGTCACACTGCTTGTCCTGCTGTCAGTATAGCACCTCTGTCCCACAGAACTCCCTCTCTCTGGGGAGAAATGTAAATGTCTGTAAATATCCTGTGGTCTTTGTCTCTGTTAGTTCTGAATCAAACCACCAAGTCAGTAAATCTGACTACTGGATAGTTTCCAGTCAAGGTACAGTAAGGGGGAATTGATGGAGGGAAGGGTACAACAAGTGAGATGTGCTCCAAAGGTTTCAGCTGCAGTCAAAGTGAGGTTACAGCAGTCTCAGAGAACAAGTCACTATGCTATATTACATAAATGAAGAGGCCAAAACATTAATACCACCTCCTAAGGTAACACAGCCCAACCCTTCTCTGGTGTTTTAGGTGGAAACACAGGAAGTGTGTTGTCGAACACACTCATTCTCCTCGTGCAGACGACTTCAGTCCGTGTTGTTAGTCAGAGCCGGTTCACAGGATGATGACGAGGAGAGAAACAGAGGAAACTCCCATCCTCCTACCACTCTGAAACTCTGGGTGGGGGTGGGGGACAGCAGTTAATACAGCAGGTTTCTATTAACAGAAACACACAAACTGCTGATTATTAACTCAGACCTTACTTGTGTGGATCTTTGACCTCTTCAGGCCTGTAAAACAAGGTTCGGTTGAACTGGGCCCAGAGCTGAACAAGTTGTTAGTCAGACGACGATCAGACAACAATTCCTTCCTTTCCTTAATTTCGGAACCAGACCCTGGTAAGGTTTTTCAGGAAACTGGTCTTTCTGCACAGTTTTTGTTTAGCTTTGTTTCTAAAGATGGAACATGCAAAGCATTAGTAAAACAGGTTCAAAGCTGCTGTACCGTACTTCAGTCCAACCAGAGCAGAAACAGCTGGTGTGGAAAAGGTTCAGAGTGGACTTGCAGAATTTCAGGGGCCAGGAAGTTGGTAAAGGCTGTAGATAAAGAAGGAGCAGAGGATACAGACACTCCCATCCTACTTCCACCAGAAAGTTCGACAGACACACACTCGCACAAAAACACACACACACACACAATCGGCAGGTGATGAATGTAGTGATGGGTAGAACAGTTACCCCTCCCTGTTCTCCCCAAACACCAACACACCCTGTCCTCCTTCCACCCTGCTCGCTTCTTACTTTTTCCACTCATCATCATCATCTCTGGTCCTCTGCACATCTCTCGTCCTCCTCTCTCTCAAATCTTTTCATATCAGCGGAAAGTGAAGCTGTGAATCGTTTACTTTACTGTGGATCATCACCTGGATCATGATGAGCTAACCTTAACTGTGACACACTGGATCAGAACCAGCTCAGCTTGCTGATCTGCTGCAACAGCTTCTACAGCTAATAGCTACAACGTGTAGAACAATCAGACCAGACCAGAGACTCAACACATTCTGGCTAGCAGTTTCCCCATGCTTCCAGTGTTTACGCTAAGCTAAGCTAACTGCTCCAGCTCAGTGCTAAACCCAGACTGGATATAGCTCTCAGAACAAACAAGCACAGAGTTGGAATTAGATTTCCTCCAGCAGCTGAACGCCTCATCCTCAACATTTACATTAAATTTAGTAATTTGTCAAGGCAGAGTAAGTGTAAAGTCTGGGATTCGAACCCCCGGTCCTGCCAATGCACTATGCAGCAACTCTGCAGCATCAGCCAACATCAGAGTTTTGCAGACGTCGGACACAGAAAGTGCTCATGTGGGACGAAGAGCCAATGAGAGGCTGAGATGTCTGTCAATCAAAGCTACCACACCCCTCAGACAAAGCTCACTGTTAGTTTGACCAGCAGGGTGGGGTGGGGGGTGACCTTCATTCTTTACCTCCACTGAAGAGAGAGCGATTGGTGGTGGGGGGGCATTAAAAAACGAGGGAACAGACAGGAAGTAGAGAAAAGGACAAATGAAAGCGATGGGGGAGGGAGGGGGCAGTGAAATAGGCTCTATTGTGACAAACAGAAGGTCGATTGTTGCAGAGCTGTGACTGGAGCCACACACTGACTCCAACTGGGAAGACTGGGAAGACTGGGAACACTGGATGTGAAGGTGGACAGTTTCTGAACACTGTTAGAGCTGCTGTCTCTCAGATGCATTCAAGTGCTATAGGACATTTTGACACAAACTTACTTTAAAAAGAAATTGACAGCCTGCTGCCTGGCACCTAATTTACTTTCATTTCTTCAACCTCGGCTTGTGTGTGACTCAGTAGAACATAAATAGAAAGCAGTAAAGTGTGTGTACTGCAGTTCCCTCACTGTACTTTACTCTGTGCACAGTTTTAGGATGTTCAGAGCTTCAGAGCACACATGAACGCACCACATAGACGATGCTCAGGTCTGACTCCAACAACACTATGAATCTTATTAATGTTCCTGTTTGATTGACCGAACTTTTCTGGCATAGGTCTCTATACCAACAGAGGCCTGATCACAGACCTGGATCAGGACTACTTCACCAGCTGCCACAGTGTGCCGGTTTCTGCAGTTTCTGTGCTGCTACACTTCATTTCTACAGTGAAAACTACACAGTGAATGGCTGAGCTCTACACTCACAATCAGAAAGTGTTTCCAACTTCATAGTACTTTTGTTTCCCAGGACCTAAAGTCCAGGATCCTTCCCTTGGGTAAAAGACATGGGGGACTTGATTTGCTTTTCCACAGCAGCCAAGGACTCAAAACAAGCTGCTCACGTAATAAAAGTATGATGGTTGGCAGATTTTTAAAAATGTACGTTAGTGAAATGCTGTGTGAGATTTAACCAATCAGCAACATTCAGCACTGCAGGCCACACCCCAGTAGTTTCTGGTTCTGTAAGAACCACTTGTTTCCACTACTCTCTTTGACATCTCTGCCTGGATGATGGAAAGACATTGTCAGCTCAACCTCTCCAAGACAGAAGTTCTCGTCTTCCCAGCCAGAACCTTAATAAAACATATCAGCATCCACATAGGACCACAGTGATTGTTCCAACTAAGTCTGCCAGGAACCTGGGGGTGTTCACTGACGATCAGCTGAGCTTTATCGACCACATCTCCTCTGTCTCCACATCATGCAGATTTGTCCTTTTCAGCATCACAAAGATTAGACCCGACCTTTCAGACTATACAACACAACTCATTCTTCAGACTCATACCTGGTCCTGACTCCTGCAGTGTCTTACTGACGGTGTTACCTGCTGCACCATCAAACCTCCAGAGGATCCAAAACGCAGCAGCACGTCTCATTGTTGATCAGTAAAAAGGACATGTTACACCACTGTTCAGATCTCTGCACTGGCTTCTTGGAGCTGCTGCATCAGGTTCAAAGTCCTGACTCTTACCTACAATGTGGTCGACTCGACAGCACCGGCCTACCTGAACTCCCTCATCCAGGTCAACAATCCCTCATCCAGGTCTATGATCCCTCTTGTTCACTATGGTCCGCCAGTGAACGACGTCTTGTGGTCCCCTCACCTCAAAAGATCCCAGGATAAACGTTTCTGCTCAGTGATTCTGTGATGGTGGAACGAGCTACCCCATCTCTGCACACTCAGCTGTCTCACTCTCAACTTTCAAAAACCTGTTGGAAACAGAACTCTTCTGAATCTTTCTCCACACTTAAAAATAAAATAAAAATAAATAAATAAAAATATGTCCATCTTGATCTTGCATCTCATGAAATAGAAACAGTTCTTCCTATAACACTTAAATGTTTTCTCCTTATCTTAGATAATTTGTCTTGTTTCTCACTTATAAGTCACTTAGGATAAAAGCATCTCATAGGTGACTGAATGTAAATTTAAATGTACTCCCAGACCAGGGACTGGGGACTGGGGACTGGGGACCAGGCACAGTAAAAAGGAAAAACAACAAGACAAGAAACTAACTGTAAAGAATCTGCGCAGCATAGACGGAGCGTTTCTGATTGCATATCGACTGACAGCTGACATGTCCTGTGTCTGTGGGGGTCTGCATGACAAAGACATCACCTCCACCTGGAAGTCAGGGTTCAGAATCTCCACATAGTGTGGACTGCTAAACCCACCTGACTGTGATGTGAAAAGAAACGAAGAAATCATGAACTGGCCTTGAACGTTTCACACTGGGCAGAGAAATAATGACTTTGGTTGGACTGTCCCTTTAAGGCCTCTCCAGACGTTTTCATGGGAACCTCCTAAAATCCAGAGTTAGACAGAGAAGTGGTCTGACTTTGATGTCAGACTGTAAACTCTGTGGTTTTCTCCCTTAATCCCATCAGAAGGTCTCAGAAACGCACTGCCTGTCCAAATAAAAAGTCACACACTCTAATGTTTCGCTGCCTTTAACTTTTAACACATTCACCGTGACATCGTTTCAATCAGCTTCTTCAATGTCTCAACATTTATTCTTGTCCAGAGTCACATTAATATTTTTCTAAGATCTTGTTTTGATGATGGCGAGTCGGACGCTGCATAAAGTCTTCTCAAGCACATCACAAAGATCCTCAGTGAGGTTAAGGTCTGGACTCTGACCAATCCATGTGTGAAAATGATGAGTCATGGTCCCTGAACCACTCTTTCGCAGTTTGAGCCCAATAAATCCTGATATTGTCATCTTGGAATATGGGAAGAATAAATCCATTGATGGAATAACCAGGTCCTTCAGTATCAAGTCAGCTGACCTCATTCTTTGGACATAGCACACCGAACCACAGACCACCACATCACAGTCCACCACAGACCACAGCAGATGACCAAAGATCACCACAGACCACCGTGTCACAGTCCACCAGAGAACACAACAGTCCACCACAGGTCATCAGGTCTGACCAGTAATGTAACCTTATGCAGTTTCAGTGATGGACTCAGACCAGTTCCTGACTCTGGCCTGCCATTATGTGATGAAGCTGAGCTGATCTGGACTTTTGGTGATAGAACTGTTTCACTGTGCGAAGATGTTCTACATCCTGCCCTCCAAAACTCTCCAAAACCTTTAACTGGGAAAAATGTGAGGAAGCGTCAGGTACCAGAGGAGGGGTCCCTCCCCAGGACAGACGCAGTGTACAGAGTTTGTAGAATGAGGGTCCAACAACTGAGCAAGACCATAAGGACCATAAAAACCACCCGCAGCTTTTTTCAGGAACGGGACTTACTGAGGTCCCTGAGGACGCTTCAGTTTGGACTTGGTTGATGTTGATACGTGTCTATCATCAACAAAGCTGGAGGATAGAGTATCTTCTGATAGTGCCTCAGAAGAAGCCGGATTCTACTGATTCTACTGAGATTCTGCTGCAGTGTGAAAATCACCTGTTTGAGTTACTGTGGGATGACGTCACTGTCACTAAAAACTGGACGAGCCTGCACCAGCAGGATCCACTGCGACCTGCAGAGATGTTTCAGACAGCTGGTAGTCTGGGACTCCAACCGAGCATCAAAGTGACCGGGGAACCCTGAACCAGGGACAGGACCCTCCCGGACACTGTGTGAGGACTCTGCGGGACAAACAGCGGGACGAGCCGCTTCCTGCAGGACTCAGGAGAGTCTCTCCAGGTCTGCCTAATGTGACAGAAAACCATATAAAGAGTCTCACCTCTGATCTGGTCTTGTCCCTGTCCTGGTCTCCGATGTCTCTGCAGGTCTAGGTCCCGATAGATGAGGCGGTAAAGTCCAGAGCAGCTCTCGGTCCCACTGGCAGATCTGCACTGACCTGTAACGTCAAGTTACTCCGAGTAACGACGGCTGCAGCTTCCGGTGGGGCATTTCGCAATAAAATTGATAAGGCGGCACAACTGCTTCCGGTTAGCAAATTACTCCACAATAAATGACCCAGCAACAAATAAGTAAATGTCTTTAACGTGTATAAGAATAAAAATATAGCATACAAAATGTAGCTTGTTACTATACATAATTTGTAATGAAATGTATACAATGTATATAAATATATATATAATTTATTTATTATTTATTATATTATATTATTTGATGAGCTTATGTAATTTAACAATAACAATTTAACTTATTCTGCTGTGATATTTTATCAGAAAATGAGAGGTTCACTAAATCAGAAGAAAAGAAGAACAATATAGTTTCTGTATCACATTTTACAAAATAAATTTGTTCAAATTATTTGCATTGTAAAAGAGTTTAGTTTTTATATCAGCAGTTTTTAATATTTACTCATCTTAAATTAAATTTATGTACGTGTGATTTTATTATTTGACTTTACAGTATTGTATTATATACATTTCTTGGAATTGCACATTCATCTCATGAATGACATGCAGAGTTTTATTATATATCTTTTGATTTGCCGATTAGACGGCATATGTCTTTATTCATCCATGTCTCTGATGGATGGATAAGTTCACTAAGTTTTTGCTGGTTCACCTAGAGCAGCTGTTTACTTCTATAATCCCTGTAATCCTCCTCTGATCTGTCAACACTCTGCTGTAAGTTTTTATTTCAATATCATCTGATCCTTCTTTCCCTCTCTTTTCATCTCCCTCTGTTTTCAGATGATCTAAGGGTTTCTGTGTGAGGGACATTTTGCAGCTTATTGCTCAAATGTAAAGTTTGACTGACTGATGAACTTCTTCTGTGATTCCCTAATTCACTTTCATAAAACGTAAAGTATAATTGACCATATGGTAAAGTATCACAGAGGGTGTGGTAAAGTATCACGGAGTGTGTGGTAAAGTATCACAGAGGGTGTGGTAAAGTATCACAGAGGGTGTGGTAAAGTATCACGGAGCGTGTGGTAAAGTATCACAGAGGGTGTGGTAAAGTATCACGGAGCGTGTGGTGTGGTAAAGTATCACAGAGGGTGTGGTAAAGTATCACAGAGGGTGTGGTAAAGTATCACAGAGGGTGTGGTAAAGTATCACGGAGCGTGTGGTAAAGTATCACAGAGGGTGTAGTAAAGTATCACAGAGGGTGTGGTAAATTATTACGGAGCGTGTGGTAAAGTACAACAGAGAGTGTGGTAAAGTATCACGGAGCGTGTGGTAAAGTATCACAGAGGCTGTGGTAAAGTATCACAGAGGGTGTGGTAAAGTATCACGGAGCGTGTGGTAAAGTATCACAGAGGGTGTAGTAAAGTATCACAGAGGGTGTGGTAAAGTATCACGGAGGGTGTGGTAAAGTATCACAGAGGGTGTGGTAAATTATTACAGAGCGTGTGGTAAAGTATAACAGAGAGTGTAGTAAAGTATCACAGAGGGTGTGGTAAAGTATCACGGAGCGTGTAGTAAAGTATCACAGAGGGTGTGGTAAATTATTACGGAGCGTGTGTGAAAGTATAACAGAGAGTGTAGTAAAGTATCACAGAGGGTGTGGTAAAGTATCACGGAGCGTGTAGTAAAGTATCACAGAGGGTGTGGTAAAGTATCACGGAGCGTGTGGTAAAGTATAACAGAGAGTGTAGTAAAGTATCATGGAGTGTGTGGTAAAGTTGCTCGTCCAGCTTAGTCCCAATTGGGGACGGAGATTCAGCAGAGACTCTGGCTGCTAAAGGACTCGTGACTTGTTAAGAGCAGCAGTGAGGAAGTCCTGCTGAACACTGTGTCCTGTCCTCTGAGAACAGTAAGAAGCTGGACAGTGGTGGAGTTTCCTTCTCTGAGCCCAAACAACAATCAGACAGGAAACAGGAAGAGCCTGAGACAATACAGCACAGAGAAGATCCGGAGTCCAGCTGCATTTTTCAGGCCCAGAGAAGGATGCAGTTGCACATAAGGCTTTCCTTATCAGCACAGGAAAAACAAGTGGAGCAGCCGACTGCAGGAACCTGAACTGAACTAGTCTCAGCCTCCAGACATCATCAGTGCTCTGTGTTTAAGGAGCAGATTCAGTCCTTTACTGCCTCATGGTGCAGCAGTGAGCACAGAGTCCACACAGCAGGGTACTGCTGGGTTCAGATCTTTCTGTGAGGAGTTTGCGTCTGCCCGGCTTCCTCCCACAGTCCAAAGATGTGCAGTTACAGCTAAATATCACACGACATAACCACAGTGTCCCAGGTTAGAGTCCAGCTGCACAACATACCGGTCTCCTATCTGCTGGGAGTGGTTGTCTGTCTCTGTGTGTTAGCTGGGACATTCAGGTTGCACAACCAACTGTGACACAGTTTGTTAGGATGCTCTCTATTGTGCAGCGATAAAAGTTCACCAGGACAGGAGAGGACAGGAGAGGACAGCTTTCTTCTTCTAAAAATCCACCAGTAATAGAAAGATTTCTTCTCAGACTAGTCTTAAAGTATTTTCATTTTCCCTGTATTTTAGTTACACTATTCATGGATGTTGTGAGTGATGAATAAATGTAGTGAAGCTGATGTGAGACACAGAAAAATTTGGACATATTTGATCAAATGGTTTTAACAATATTTGATAGAACATATACTGTTTGTAGTAGAAAGATGCCTGATTCTGTCTTCTCTAAACCAAAACAAATAAAAGTTCCAGTCTGGAGAGAAATCTAAACTGAGGTCATTTAGGTAAAACTAGAACTGGAGACAACTCATGTTTTCCGTAATGATGGTGTTTGTCCAGCAGAGGACGCTGCACACTGACACACAGCCCAACCTTCTTCCCTTTAACTAAACATCATGTGAACCTGACGTTCAGTCTCATCACAGTTCACTGTTTGAACTTAATCTGAACGTTCGGTCTGTTTATGTCTTCAGTCTTTTGGTCACCTGAGGGAAAACGCATGAGAATTAATGTTAAGAATCACCGAATCTCTTCGGTTCCAGCTTCTCAGACCGATTTTCTCTGTCAGATACAACAAACACTGTAAACGTCAGTTAACAACTAACGTGACGACGTTGTACTGAACTGTCTACAGGCGCTGACCATTTACGTCCAGGTGGTTCAAGATCCACCTGGACATTTTCCACTGGATGTTTTCCACGGGCGTCCAACTGGCAGGAGACCCAGTGCGGACCCACAGCACCCTGGAAAGGTTCCATATTTCATCTGGCCTAAATAAGTAGAAAATACTTGTTGATGAGGCTTGAACTTATTAAGCCCACTCACCTTCCAGATACTCCGCCTTTAACTGGAATGAAAACACCTGAAAACACAAAGCATGTGCAAAGCCTTTAATCGGGACCAGCATGTTTCCCTCACCCGAACCAGGTGTTTTTTCCCTGACTAAACCAGACTGAAGATGAAATAAGCCACTCAGCATTTACAGACAGTAAACAGAGGTTGAGAGTAAAACAGTTGATGCACAATCAAAGAATTCAAGATGATCCAAGTTTCTTGCTGGACAGACATGAGCAGTCAGAATCGAGTCTTTTTCAGCTTAAGTCTGGTCCAGGTCTGATCAGTCCAACACTGTCCCGTTTCTCTCTTCAAACAAACCGACAAACAAACAGTAGAAGAGACAGACAGGTTTCTCGCTGCAGACGTTTAAGTGTCTTCGTCGTCGCTGTGGTGCGTCTTCTCCTCGTTCAGGCCGCTCTCGTCTATGTTTTCCAGGGAGTCAGCTCGCTGCACCGTCAGCTCCGACACGCTGATGCACGGCAGCGTGTTCTGCTCAGGATACATCCACGGCTTCAGGTTCGGGTTGTGCTTCCTCTTCCACTCCGGATACTTGAGAGACGCCTTGTAGATCTTCCTCATCGCCTGAGAGGACAAAGACACAGTGAGGCGAACAGACGGGTCTTTTCTGTACATCTGAGCAGACGAGAACTCGGGTTTTTACCTTTGGAGCCACGAACTGAGAGACTCTGTTCACCACCCACTTCGGTAAAGAGCCTGTGGACGCAGAGGACAGGACGTCACCGTGAGTCCCTGCTGGTCTTTGGAAAGCGAGGACACGATGTCCTTAAACGTGTTGTCGCTCTCCAAACAAACCTCAGTGGGACACTGAGTCAGGACCCGTAAGTCGCTTTAGATAAAAGCGTCAAATGGCCAAATGGCTAAAAGTAAGGAGTGGGGAGGCAAGTAACGAGGAGGAGGAAGTAAAGTAAAGTATTACTTTTTACAGAAACTACAGAGTAATGTGCAATGCATTACTTCTGAGGTTGTGTTTAAGCTCCCAGTTTGTTGCCCTGGCCTCACCTCTGGGGTCCACCTGGGTCAGGTAGTAGAGGGTGGAACAGCTGGGTCCGTTGGACTGGATCAGGTATCCGGTCAGCAGAGACACAGCTCGCACATAATCCTTCTTGGGAGGATGTTGCTAAGGAAACAAACACCAATCAGGTCCAAGTTTACTGTAAAGGGTGAGTTCACTGTTTTCGAGCCACATGAACAGATTGTTTGGATAACAAATATTAGTAGTACTAGTAGTAATACCAGCAGTAATTCTAATATTAGTAGTACTAGTACTAATACTAGCAATGATATTAATATTAGTAGTACTAGTACTAAAACTAGCAGTAATATTGATATTAGTAGTACTAGTACTAAAACTAGCAGTAATATTGATATTAGTAGTACTAGTACTAAAACTAGCAGTAATATTAATATTAGTAGTACTAGTAATATTAATATTATTAGTTGCGTTGTTACAAATATTAGTAGTACTAGTACTAATACTAGCAATAATATTAATATTAGTAGTTACGTTGATACAAATATGACAAATACCAGCATATACTAGCAGTATTACTAATATTAGTAGTAACATTATTACCAAATGGCTGGATAGTGTAGGATCAGTATCTTTCTGATTTCAACAGTTAGCATCCCTGCTCTGTACAAAATTAGTAATTAAAGTCCAGTAATTAGTCGGGTTCTGCTCCAGGCATTTCTATTGTAGACTGGTACAAATACAGAAATCTAGACCAAGCTGAGAAGAAACAATTTCAGAAAAAGCAACTTTTGTCAAACAGGATCTGTTTCTGAATTAAAACTGAGAAGTACTTTCTCTTTATAAAGTCACTTTAAGACATGAATGGAAATTCTCACTGGGTGCTTGACAGAGTAGTTGATGATCAGGTAGTCGCTGCCGAGTGGAAGCCAGGATCTCATTGTGACAAAGTCTCTGTTCTTCAGAGGACTCGGACATTTCCCTTCAAACAGCACACACACAGAAAACATGTTAAAACCTTTTTGCTTTGTAACTGTACAAATGAAGTGATATTAAGTGCTAATGGGATCATTTCTGAGCTGTTTTACTGAAACCCAGAGGGGAACTGACAGGAGTAATATCCGACGTCTGCATTGACCGTCAGTCTGCCGATGTCGTACGTGTCGATCATGTTGGTGTCCCACTTCCTGCGGTAGCTGGTGTCATGGAGGACGTCGTACAGCGTCTCTGCCGTCACGTCTTTGCACACTATTCTCATCTGGGACAGAAACAGAAAGAGCTGCAGGTCAACTGTGTGAATACAGAGTCTCTTGGTTGTTTACTGCCTACATGGTCCCTGAGGCCTGAGCCCCACACAGTTCTATAGTTAAGCTTCCCTGAAGCTCTCACGTGTTTTCAACACAACCTCTAGGACCTCTTTACCGTTATCTGTAATCCATTTGAATCCATTACATTACAGGAGTGTCACAGGTCTGTAAATGGACCGGTCGGTACCGACACCCTTTCAGTTGAGAAATGAGCTTAAACAGCAGCTGAAAATTTGAGGCAAACTGGTGTCCCAGTTACTGAGATGCTGTGGTTCTGAGGAGCCAACAGTTTGTCTCTTAGGTTGTGAACCCGTCTCTCTGATACTATCAGCCACCTCATTAGATCAGGAACAGAGATACAAACAACAATTCAAAGCTAACTATCACGTGAGCAGGAGACAGTTTTATTGATAAGCATGAGTATAAACCTGTGTTGTGAACATTAGGAAGTGGTTGCCTTCACCTCCGTACCTCCGTCATTTTTATGGAAGGAACATTGGAGATGTGAGCTTTACTGTGTGAACTGTTCGACTGCAGATGGTTTTTATGGAGCATTAAATCAACTGGTGCTGTTTTTCAGACTCACCGAGGAGAAATATCTGAAGCTGACTGTGCTGCAGAAACATCCAGAGTTATAAATGCAGCAGTGTAGGA